>NC_141136.1:190850272-191002586 GCF_053477565.2 Lygodium microphyllum
GGAGCCAACTGGTTGATGGTACCTTAGAAAAGTACAAAGCCAGACTAGTTGCACAGGGATTTTCACAAGTTGAAGGGTTTGATTTTCAAGAGTCATTTTCACAATTGCTAGAATGACCACTATTTGCACAGTACTACACTAGCCACCCACAAGGAGTGGCTAGTTTACCAAATGGATGTTAAGTCAGCGTTCTTAAATGGACCTCAAGGAGGAGGTGTACCTAGCTCAGCCACTAGGGTTTGAGGCCCCCCATTCTAGGAACAAAGTGTGTAAGTTGAAGAAGGCATTGTATGGGCTGAAACAAACCCCAAGAGCATGGTATCAATGGATAGGTAAGTTCTTTTTAAACTTCAACTTCAAAAGATTTTCCATGGATGCTAACTTGTATGTTTATAGGGATGGTGAAAAGTCTATAGTAAGACCTTCTTATTACAACTGACTATGAATATATGATCAATCAAACTTGAAAGGCTTTGATTTTTGGGTTTGAAATGATAGACTCATGCTTGCTGCACTGTTGTTTGGCGGTTGAAGTCTGGCAAGAGCCAGAAAAGATCTTCATCTCTTAGAAGAAGTATGCATGGGAGATCCTGAAGGCATTTGGTATGAGTGATTGCAAAGAGATAGTTACACCTATGGAGGTGAATGCAAAGTTATCCGTTGAGGAAAAATCAACACTAGCAAACATTGGGAGGTACACGAGGCTGATCTACTTGTGTAACACCAAACTAAATATCAATTTTGCTGTTGGTTTTTTGAGCAGGTTCCCAAAAAAACCTCATTGGAGTCATTGGAAAGCTAGGATGCAAGTGCTCAAATACTTGAAGGAAACACTTGACTATGGTATCACATATAGTTCTAAAACTTTTCTTGTGGGGAACTATGACTCAGATTGGGCAAGAGACAGTGATTCCAGGAGGTCAATTTCTGGTTATTGTTTCTCTTTGGGTTCAGGAATTTTCTCTTGGATTAGTAAGAAGTAGCCAATAATGGCATTGTCTTCTAGCATAGCAGAGTACAAGTCAGCTTGTTTTGCTGCATGTGAAGTAGTATGGTTGAGAAAGATCCTATGGCATATGGGAGTGTAGGATGAAGAACCAACAATGCTGAGATGTGACAATCATAGTTGCATCGCCATTGCCAAAAATCCAGTGTTTCATGCACACACCAAACATATAGAGATCCAGTATCACCATGCTCATGATTGGATTGAGGATGGGATAGTGGAACTGGTCTACTGTCCCAATAGAGGAGAAGGAAGCGAATATCTTCACCAAAGCACTTATGAAGGATTTACTTCAAGTTGATCTTTAGAGACTCGTCGATAAAATAGTTGGACATTGAGGGGGGTATTAGATATGCTCAACACCCCACCCTCATAAGGTGCCACCAATGATCCATGGTGCTCAAATTTGTAAGGCCCCTATTATGAGGAGAAGCCATATGTGAGCCCAAATATTAGTTGAGTGTCATGACTTGTATGTCAGATGAGGTCTATGTGACCGAATGGAAAAAAGGTGACCCGTGTGGGTCTAATCTTTGGGTCAGACAGAGTAGTTAAACTGGTAGCAACTTGAGGCACATTGCATCGAGTTGCAGGGTAAGCGAGTTATTAGGGGCCCTAGCCAATGGTAAAGGGAATATTCCCTAGCCAACTAGTGGAGGTGCACATGGAAGGTCAACATAGACACATGTGCATATGGAAGCTCAATAGACACATGGGCACATGGAAGGTCAACAGACACAGGTGCATATGGAAGGTCATCCATCATGACCCCCTTCGCATTCTATAAAAGTTAAACCCCTTCACAGCCATCAATCATCTATCTTTGACCTAGTCAGAGTTATTCCAGCTAGCCTTAAGCTCTTCACCTATCTTCTATCTAGATCGCCATCTAAGCTTCACAGTGGAAGCACGCGGGTGGATAGAGCCATATTTGTACCAATTGTTTGGAGCCAAAGAAAAATTTTTATTCTCCTCTTATTTGTTGTGTACTCTCTATCTCTTTCTGAGATTTTGTTTGCTCCACCTTGTAATTTTTACAGTGTCCACTTGCCGAATTGGTGCCAACGTGTATGCTAAAACTTTAGGTAACTCTTGATATACTTTAGAATCAATATATCTTGTAAGGCTTGGTAGCTCTACCTACTCCTTGGATAAACCTATGATTACAATAGTGATTAGGGATAGTGGCTATAGATGAGGTGCTCTCATAGGCCATCCTTCCTTATAGTTTCTTAGTATCTGTATTCCTCTCTTAGCTCTATGCCCAACCCATAGTTCACATTGTGGTCAAATGTTCTTGAACTTTGTAGTAGTGACAAGCTCCTTACTACCCCTCCGATCTATTCACTACTAGTCTATTTGGAAATTGTCTTTATCCTCTAAATCCTCTTTGCATCTAATTCTTTGTGACAACTTGGTAAACCATTGTTGGCTTTTACATTTTATATGAAACTTTGATACTAAATAGGGATTCCAAAAATTCAAATGATATTAGCAATTTTGTGATTCATACCTAATTTATTACAAAATCAACACAATTTTCATTACCTTTTTGTTATAGAAACTTGTAAGGCTTTCAATTTCTCCACTATCTTTTGATCTAATTTGTTGGAGGATTTTTTCTTTGATCGGGATTTGTACTTGGAGGATTTATGGTGAGATATCTTACCTTTTGATTTCTTTTTCTTCTTCTTCTTTTTCTTGTTATCTTCATCAATTTCAAAATGTGAATTTTCACCCTCCACATCTAAATCATTTTAATCTTCAAAGTCCCTTCCATGTGACTTCCTAAAGCTGATCCTAAATTTTGCTTTTCTAAAGAATAACCTAAGCCAATGAGCCATTTTCCCACTTGTATTACTACCTTCATTAAAGTATCTAATGTTTATTATGCCCCTATTTCCACATTTTCTACTATACCTTGGACCCTACTTTTAAATTCCTTTAGGAAATAATAAGTTTGCATATCTAAAGACAACCATGCAAAGTAGTTGCAAATTGAGTCTTATTAACTTGATTAATATACAATGCATCATGACCACTTGCTATCCATCTAGTTTCAATTTGGGTTGCAAGATAGTTTGATCTTGCTTCTTTCTTATTTGGCTTGGATGGCAAGGGATTAAACTTTTATCTCCACCTACTCTAAGCAATCTGATTAAGAAGACAATTTCCTAACACAAGTTGCTACAGTTGTAGAACATCAAGTGGCATTTGGATAAAAATAATTTCCAAATATCCCTAAGCTTGAGGATTGTGTGAGGGAACCAGTAAATCACACTTGGGAATTAACACAATATTAGTGAGTTTGGGAATCTCCCAATTCCCATTTTTTAAATACTAAAAAGGTGGCACCTAGATAATATGCCCATAATTGATTTGGAGTTATAGTGTTCAAGTTATGACAAATCCAAAGATTTGACCATGTGTCCCAAACTTATGGGAAATTCCCATATTCCCCAATATGGTGTTAATTAGACTGCGTGGATGAGGACCCCTTTTGTGCCAGATTGAACCTTGCACCCTTATAAGCTATTCCATCTTCTTCCCGCTCATGGATGCAAACACCTAGCTATCTTCCATTACAATGTCTTCCAAATTCAAGATGTGCCTAAATTTGAATTGGCTGTAGGCCCTTGTTTTCACTGAGAGTCCGTACTGCACCTGATCCTCCTTTGAGAATGGCAACTTGTTGGTTTTGTCCTATTGTGCCATTGTATGTGCTCATCGTAAAGCCATGATGCCCAGGATTAGTTATCTTAAAATGATTTATTGTGGAAAGATTATGTGCTTATGGGCATTTGAAATGATTAGGTATAGAAAGAGAGTTTTCCTTTAAGCAGATCTATCCATTTCAAAAATTTAATGACACGTTTCCTCAATCACAAGTAGATTTTCATCCAGTCTTTTCGCTTTTAGACATTGATTGAGGTTTTATTTTCCTTGCATGTTTCATTCACCTTACATGTTAACATGTTTGTTTACATGCTTGATTCACCTTACCCCCTCCCCTTTGGAATTGAGAAGAATTCTTCCTAGGATTAAGGTTTGAGAGGTCAAGGGCATTCAGTGTGTGCTTGCAATGTTTCACTTTTGCATGAGCCATCATAGAAGTTCAGATTGTATTTTAGATTAGCATAGCAGTCCATGTTGAAAGGATGATTGCCTACTTGAGAGATGTAGGTGAGAACATCTGTGAGGAAGTCACCGGAGTCTATTCAACTAGCAATGTATAACTCCTCCTAAGTCACAATGTGATCTAAATATGGGTGGGTCAGGAGGTGCTCTTCTAGGGGTCGGTTACGAATGGTGGTCAACACCCTATAGGAGATTGGAGCTACATAAGTGGGGTCAAACTCCAAGGTTTTGATGACACCTTGTTGCTCAATGTTGGTCATGATTTGGTAGCCCTCTTGCTCCCATTTAAGTCAGAGAGCATAACATTTCCTCAAGAAAGAGGAGTTAGAGTTTGCTAGCTTTGTCAACTTTTCTAGCTCTTGTGGCCTATTGCAATGACTTTGCTCCTACGATATGATGGGATCAGTTGTGTGCAATCTTGCTTTCGAGAGATCTCATTGTCAATCAGTTCCTTGGCTACCTTGGGAATCTTGATGAACGTGAACTCGTAGTTCTCCCAAATGCATGGCAAGGAGTGCACTTCCATTTTTGCTAATGTCTTATCGAGGAGGCCTAAGTCCGACATTCATAGTTCTTGGCTAGCATGGTGAATGTGGCATTCAAGGATCTGATGCAGGTGACTAAATCATCCCATGTATTCGCGGCTAGGTTCGTGGCCATCATAAGGATAGATTGATGCTTAAAGGAGGGTTTGAGGTTGTGGGAGGTTGGGGTTTGGTTGAGCTGGATAGCTTAACTACTAATGCTTGTCTTCTGGGTTGTTCAATGGGGAGTTTGTCTGACCATTTGTGCAATAGATTAGTCCTTGGCCTAGTTGATGCACTACTCTTGGCTTGCGGAGTAGTTGGGACATTGGAAGTGTTAGGTTGAGTTAGCCTAGGGCCGCCGTCTGGTTGCAGCTTTGGTTGATAGAGTCCATGAGGTTCTATTGACTTGGTGCTTTTTGAGGCAATGGATTTCTCATCCCTAGTTGGCTCACCACTTTGTGGAGATGGAGTGGAGGGCTTTGATTGAGGAACATGCATACCGTTCCTAGACTTGGGCAACCAAATCCAATTGTTGCCTTCATAGTAGCCTTGAGTGCACAATAGGTCTTTGGGTACCCATTGCAGCTTAACTGTTCATCTACTTTGGTAGTGCCATTTTTTCCTTATAGGCTTAGGATGTGATATTCTATGGTCATGGGTTCATGAGGGTCGGGTTCTAGGCTACTGTGGTTGTTGTTTGGGCATCCATTTGAGCTCCTGCTCAATGGTCTTGGATGTGTCTCCTTTAGGTTCTAGCCAACTGGTCTTCGCAGGATGGGTCAAGTTACAACCCTCCTCCTTAGACCTTATATTAGGTTCCTCCATTGGTGGCATTGTAGGCTTTGATGGAGTTGTGCTGCCTTGCTCAAAGCTATCACTATCTGAACATTGCCAATGGCAAGGTGAATGTGTTATGAGTCATAGTTGGCATTGCAGTGTGCTTATTTCTTGAATGCATGTCCTAGTAGCGATTTCTTACCAGTAGTCTTAGTGTTAGGCATCACATAGAAGATCATAGGTAGGCTTTCACTCTCAATAGAGACCACTATTTTGCACTTTCTTAGTAGTGAGTAGGACTATTCTTCAAATGGATTGAGTTTATTGTTGGTAGGCTGCAATTGGGGCTGACCAATGAGGGTCCAATGATCGTGCGTAAGGATATTATAGTCAAATCCCTTGTCAATGAGTGCGTCAAAGATATGTGCCTTCTAGGTAGTCACACTGATATGTGTAGGTAGGCAGGTGCCACCACTTCCTCATCTTCATCTTCAATTTTCCTGATAGTGGCCAATCGTATCTTGATAGGGTTGGGTTGTCTATGCAAGCTCCTTACCATCATGCAGACTGGTACTAGGGTGTGTCACTAGGCTTATCAATTGCCTTGCAGCTTGCTTGTAGTCCTCATTATCCGAGAATGGCAGATTGATTATGGCTAGCACATTCATCCAATCTTGCTCATCCTCAAGACAAGGGATATACTTAGTGAGTGGCATGTATGATTTTCTAACTTGTGCATCACCCTTCAGCATGGCTGAGATGGCATCTAAGTCAAGTGGCGTAGTCTTCCATGTATCCATCTCTACCCTTCTTGCTTCTACTCGATTACCTAAGAAGATTAGACCATCGCCCCAATCTTCTATATGACTCATGCATTGTACATCTAGGATTGGCCTAACAGGATATCGTAATCCACTCCCTTCATGACAATGAAGTTCACAGAAAATTGGACACCTGCAATCTTAAATGACGCTCTAAATGGCCTAACTTTCATTCAATTGGCCAATGTAATATTAAACCTAGCATTATCGATAAATGGGTTATCCCAAGCATGGATTACTACATGGCTAAGCACACAAGCTCCTACCCCTATGTCCACGATTCCTTTTTGTGTGGCATCTCCTAATGCTAGGATTGGCAAGACTACATACATCTTTGTACCCTCCCAAAAAGCATTAACGTGCAAGGACTTGGGCATTAAGTACAGCGTTAGACTAGGTATCTGAGTTATTGTATCATGATCATGTAGGTCATTTGTTGGTCCTTCAACCACGAGAGATTAACTAGTAGTAATAAGGAGACATCACCTCCATGCAAGAAATATATGAAAATACCCCTTATCTACCCCCTATTTACAGGACCTTACCTTATAAAATGTACCTTCCTTCCCTTAAATATGTTGAGATGGCAAGCTCAACACGTGCGGACATTGATGATGGACCGCCTAGCTAGATGAGTCTGCACATCTACACTTAGCACGTTGTCGAAGGGGTTTGTGTCGAAAGGTCGAATCCACCAGGGATTAGAAGTAGAAGAAAGTAGAGATAGGAGATGGAAGAGAAGATAGAGAATACCCAAGTGGTAAACACTACAAAGACAAATCACAATGAATTGAATCAATATGTATTGAAATAACCTGGAATCTTCGCACTACTCAAAAGCAATCTCCAGGCATTAGATCTCTTGGAGCTTCCTCGTAGAACAAAACATACATAAAAATTACAGCTTCTTCTCTGCTTGCTGAGAATTCAAATTTGATGGCTCCGTTGGCTCCGAAAGGGGGGTAAAACTGCAAGACACTTGCTCACAGATCTCCCAGATCACTCCTTCTTTCCGTTCAATCTGCATTTTTCAGCCTGTTTTCAGTGGTCGCGACGCGCGCGATTTCATCAATCTGTCTCTCTTGTGAAAATCCCCTAATTGACTGAAAAAGCAACTAGCTTTTTGCATGCCATCCTAATCTAAAAGCTTTTTTTTTACTTTTTCGGATTTTTACAATAAATAATATAAAAAATAGGCTAAAATTATCCAAAAATCTAGTATTTTTGGATAATCCATGCAACTCACACTAGTACTAATAGCTGAGATCACATTGACTCTCTAGATCAATAAAGAAGTCGGATGATGATGCATTCCATACTTTTTAACACTGTGTCCTCATAAAATCACGACATCCACCCCCTCTAAACTTGCACATCCTCTGGTATGTGCCAAAATCCTAGTTGTCATCAGATTTTGAGTCCTCCTCATCCTCTGCAACCATATCCTTTGCTTCTTTATCATCCATATCTTCCTGGCTAGCCCCTATATCAGGACCACTATTTTCTTCCAATTCTGGCAACTCATAGGTAGTAGATTCTCACCTTTTGAATAATTTGATTCATTTCCCTAGTGGAAGTTTGATGGCTGTCCCATCCAGCTCATTTAATGCATAAGTAGCATTATCAGAAACCTTTCTTGCCACATAGGGTCCAAACCATCTTTTGGAAACTTTACGCATGGCACTATGGTGGTTATCAAAACTGCTATCATAAACCAATACCCAATCCCCATCTTGTATGGTTCTTGGTCTCAGTCTATGTCTTCTGTCAATTGTTCTGTATCCTTGATGCCCTTAACTTTTCAATTGTTGCCTCTATGTCTTCTAACTTTCTTTCCAACTGTCTAATGCGTAAGGCCAACAACTCCTCTCGATTCAACTCCTCCCCCCAAGGTAACACACCCCCTGTGACAGTCATCTCTTCTATTGGCATGATAGGTTTTTGACCATACATCAATTCTGTAGGCATATATCCTGTAACACCACTATGAGGTGTTCTATCGGACCACAAACCATAAGGGAGCAATCGTGGCCACTCTTTTACCTTCTCTCCACATGCTTTTGCCAATGCCTCACAATAGGTGGGTGACCTCTTTCACTTTTTCCATTTCCTTCAGGGTTATAGAATGAAGTTAAAGAAATCTTTATCCCCAACCGTACAAAGAAATCATGAGCTTCATTTGCATCCAACTCACCCCTATTTGCTGTAATTTTTCCCACACAGCCATACCGACAAAAGATCTCTTCTAAGAGAAAAGTACACACGGCATTTATTATCTTAGTAGGTAAAGCTTTCCCTTCCACTTGATTAGTCAAGTCTTCACAAGCAAGCACAAGATACCTCACTTGTTAAAGACATGTAGGCATTGTGATCAAATCCACCACCCACTTAAAATGAAGAGACAATGGATATGTGGGTTGCAATCCATCCCGATGTCTCACAGATGAATACATTTGACATGTCGTACATGTTTCCATAAAGTGAGCAACATCCTTATACATACCCTGCCACCAATATCTTTCTTTGATCTTTGTAAAAGTACCACAAACACTTCTATGACCAGCCCACAAGCTTTCATTAAATTCTTGCATTACTTTTACTTGTGAAGCTCTGTCACCCAAAACTCGCAATGGCATACCCTATTTCTTTTTAGCATGTTTCCATAAGTATCCATCTTTTTTTAAAAACCCATACGATTTCCTCTTGATTTTCTTAAACTCATATAAAGTGTATTCACTCTTCTACACAAGATACAAAGCATCTAAAGTGTATTCTCTTTGTTGTCCTAATGTTGTAGCAACACCTTGCATTGCTAAATTCACTCTTGCAACATCATTTTCAGCCATAAGAAAGTCATCTTCTTCCTCCTCATCCATCATCCCATCTTCATTCTCATAACATGCTCGAGATAACATGTCTGCCACCACTAGGTTATCTTTTCCTACAATATGCTAAAATTCAGGGTTCAAAGATTTGATGTATGCAATCCACTGGAGCATAGCAATGTCCGAAGTAGCACAACTAGTAATCATACCCAATATCGGCAAAAAATCAGTCTTAATGACTACATGAGCACCCATAAAATACTCCTTATCACATTTAAGGGCTGTCACAATTCCCCATAATTCTCTTTTAACCTATGGATATCTTCTCTGTTGTTTAGTCAATAGTTTAGCACCAAAGTGAATTTCATATCTTCATCCTTCTCATCATCTTGCCCAATTGCCCATCCAATCGCGATTGAGCTTGTATCAACAGTAATAATGATAGGATTTCCATGTGAATAGTCAGCCTTTCTCAATGTAGGAGAAGATTTTAAGAGTTGCTTCAATTTCTTCATTGCTTTTTTATGCTTCCTTTCCCAATGAAATTTCTGACCTTTCCTTAGAAGCTGATAAAGAGCATCGGCTTCATGTGCAAAGTGAGGAATCCATATCAAATAGAACACACATGCACCCAAGAATCTATGCACCTCTTATACATTCTTGCATACATCTTGCATTCTATCAATCCCATCTATTTTTGCTGGTGATGGCCTTCACCCATAAGGCCCACACATATGCCCAACAATCAAAACCTCTTCAACTCCAAAGATAGACTTTTTTCCAAAAAGAGTTAAATGAACCTCTTTTAGACGTGTCAAAATCCTCTCACATTCCACAATATGGTGTGCAACAAACTATCTGCATCCATGAGCATCCATCTCTTCATTCTTTTCATCCACTCCACACCCTTTGATTGGAACATCATCCAAGAAGGGCATAGTCAATTGTGGTATAAAATCCCTGAGTACCCTATTCATAAGCATTTGTCATGTGTGCCACTGAGTTTGTTACACCCTGTGGGAGAGTACACATCCATACTAACCCCAAAGGAGTCTTCATGGTTGTGATATCCCTACTTTCAATTGCAAGCTGAAACTGATCATAACCCGAGTAAAAATCACCCAAAGAATAGATCGCTCTACCTGCAAAAGCCTCTGCAAATTCATCAACCACAGGATGACCTGCATCCACATTTCTTATGGTCACTTTATTGAGCAACTTTATTGACCGGTTGCATGTCTTTAATAAATCTCAAAGCCCCATTCTTTTTGGGCACAGTAAACCAATGATTTGAGTACGGGGCTGAAGAAGGCTCCAGTATCTTCATGTGAATATTTTCATTTAGCAAATCCATAAGCTTTTGCAAGTAAGCTTTAGGCACTGGAATAGGCCTCAAGTTTCATGGTACATGTGGCACAATAAATATGACCATAGGAGAGACAACATTTGGATCCACACAACCTATTTCACTTGGCTAAAATGCAAATGCCTTCCCATGTCTAGCCAACATCCACATAAAACAATCTCTCTCAGTAGGCAAAAGAAACCCTTCTACACCAACTTTCAATTCCTATAATGTTTCAGATGTAAACTGATGGCCTATATCTTTAGGATCCTGTAAGCTTGGCTGCCTTGACACTTTTTTATACATACCCTCACTCTCTAGTGGAAGTGGCAAAGCAATTGGTTTCACCTTTTTGTCAACTGTCTTATACTTTGTCTCCACAAGTGCTTCAGCCCATTGTAATCCTTCCTGCTGAGAAAAAAATCCTATAACATCATACATATCCAAAGAACATACTGACAACACTCTGTTTTCAGCCTCATTTTTTACATGTATAGTTGCTGAAATTTCAGCCATAGTGTCAGTAATATTCAATCCATAAAAGATGCCTGGAATGCCATCATTTTCAGCTAGCAACCCCAATGCTCTCAGTTTCTTAGTAGCCCATTTCATAGATATTGGAGCCCCGAGAGGAACACCAAGGAAAAAGGAATTCTCTTGCAAGAAAATCTATCTTGTAACATCAACAAGCTTGTTTTTCATATTTCATATGATCACAATGAAGAAAAGAACACCAGGCACAACAAATCTTCATGCAGCATCATGTAAATCTCCCACGGATTTTAATAGAATCAACCATATTCTTCAACATCCTCATAAAATCCATCAATAGAACAAAGAAAGCAAAGAATACACCATCTTTGAATGGAAATACATCACATAGTATTCATCTTCAATATCTTCATAGTCTTCTCTCTCAATCTCTCATATACAATCACTCTGTTTGAGTAGAATTGGCTATCTCTAACTCTCTCTCTCTCTCACTCCATCAATAATACATCATGTCCTCACTACAATCTCTCAAAATTACACTCAATAATCACTCTTAGGTCGTGGATACCCCTCCCAAGAGGTATGTCTGATATGAAGGGTCACCAGAGCCACTACAGTGTCTCTTCACAGCTCACTACTATCACTTCACTCTGGTCTTCTCTTGAGTCTTCAGCAGCTACTTCTTCCACTTCTTTCAGCTCTTTTGCACTTGTATTCACCTCTTTCCAAGGCTAGAAAACTTTCCCCAAAGTCACACATACATTCCACAGAACACTTACAGAAGCATACAGAACAGTACCAGAACAGAGACAGAACAGAATAGAATAGAGACAGAACAGAAGCAGAAGCTCTACAGAAGACCTACAAAAGGTTACAAAAGGTCATCAAAACCACATCACTCATTCTCAACCCATTTCAAACTCTCACAAACCATTCACTAAGCTTTCACAATATCTCATTCTTCATCAATCAATACTCCATCCCTCCTTACAGAAGACAATCAGAACAAAACAGACCAAAACAGAACAAAACAGAAGGTATACAGAACCATCCAGAACCTATCAGAACATCACAGAACCATCAACAAACATCATGATCTTCCAAAACACAATCAATATCATCCAAAACACTCTCAATCCACTTCCAAATCAACCAATCATCCCATAAAATCAACCATTCAGCTCTCAAAAACAACAAAAATCAGCCAAAAAACAAGTCATTTCAACACTCAACATATCCCCACACTTAATAAGGAAGCGTCCTCGCGACCCAGGAAAAAGGAAATACAAGTTCAAAAAAAAAGCTCAACTTTGATCTTCAATATCTTTTCACAAAGAATCCATCCACCACGACCCCAACTTATAACCTGTTTCTGATATAAAAATACAAAGAAAGGAAAACTCTTGTGAAATTAACACCTCTTATCAAACTAAAAATCACCACAAATTTGTAAAGGATATAAGAGTTTGCTTCTTCTTCATCAGCATCAGCTTCAACTCTCCATCCACGACCCCATCTTGACAAATCTCCAAAACATAGCTCGTATACGAAATCCAATAGGAAACCACCACGTTCGTTTGACATAAATGAACTCACAACACAAACACTAATACACAACACAACCATCTGAATGACTTCGTCAAAAAGAGAGGTGTTCATTAAAAGCTTCCACCATACATTGGAAAGGCATCAATGAAGATGATCCCTCTTAAAAGATTGATGTTGTCGGAATCGATCCATAGATAAGGATTCATCTACAAAGTTTTTAGGAGGATTTTGGAAAAATTGGAGACAGCACATCCTTTCCAACAGGACCAAGTATCTGCTAGGCAAACAGAGGGCATGAAAATACAGTATCTCCAACTGTTGGGAATCAATGCTAACATTGACATTCATGCACAACTTTGGAATAGGCTTTGAATCAGTATGAGAGTGCCTATGCATATACGCCAGATACCAAGCAAAGTGAGCAGTCAATCTCACTGAGGGATCTGCAGACTGTGAATATTGTTGGGCAAAATGAACATAGTTTTGATAAGCTTGACTTGAAGCTGTCCATTCCCCTGGAATTACTGGCCAATTAATCTGCGGTCCTGTAAGGTAATCATCCGAACTCCATCCCCTTCTTCTGGAAATCTGATTATCAAAACCGTCACAGTCACTAACCAATTGAGGTGGTTGAGATATGGAAGTGTTAGGAGAGGGTAATGGAATAAGGGAAAGTGGATGTAGGGAAGGATAGGAAAAATCATAAAAGGAAGAAAAGGTTAAAGAAGGAGTGGCAGAAATTTGTAAGGAATCACTAAGAAACGGTGTTAACTGATAAATAGGAAATGTGGAGGGTACATTTATGAGGGGTGAAGGACAGGGTGGAGAAGGGGAAAATACCCTATCCTCAATAAAGGAACAGTAAGTGAAAATAGGAATTTGAGGGAAATTGGAAGGTTGGAAAAGAAGTGGTAAAATTACTGTGGAATTAGTTTGACAAAGGGAAATATATATAGCATAGCGGTGAGCCAATTGTTGGTAATATAGGAGAGTAGGAACAGAAGGTCCTAAAAGAGATCGTCTATGATAGGCATCAAAGAAGGTAGCATCAAATGGATTATGTTTGGAAAGATAGGTTAAGAGATCCATCCTCAGTTGGTTAGTACTCTGGACAAAGGTAGGAGCTGTGTTTTGTCTTTGATTTAGGACCACCGAATCAATCATGGGATGCCACAAATTATCCTGACAATCAGCTACTTTGGAGGAATAACTCTGAAACATATTAGCTATGCGCAACTCCAAATGATTGACATATAGAACAGCCTGTAAGACCACATCCCCCACATACCATGCCATATCTACCTCATCTGGAATTAACAAATCTCCTCGGAGATACATGTATGACATCAACATGGTGTCTGGTGTGACAGAATCTTCAAAGACCATTCTAACTACCTCTGTCAACAACTCAGCAGACCAAACCCCACTCCAGCCATCCTCTGGAAAAGGTAAATCCATCGTGGAAAGCTTCATATAGAAGACCAACTTCTGCAAGTGGTAGTGGACAAAGAAAGAATGGTCTGGTAGGACAAAGTCCTGAAATTGTTCAAAGGTAGACCATAACAAGTCCATTCGGGACTGCAATCTTTCCACTTTGTCTTGGAATAGAGGGCACAAAGTAGCCTGTCTCTGTAGGGCAGCCAAGTCCTGCTGTGAAAGAGAAGGAATTAATGAAACAGGAGGGCTTGGAGGAGCGGGACTTTGCAAGCTGATCTTGCAACTGCTGGATTTGGGAGGCTTGGTTGGCCACTGTGTCATTAGCAGTCTGTAAAGCTGAAAGCTTGTCATCTAAGAGAACTTGGAATTCTTTCGCTTCGCTGGACATCCTCTCCTTCTCGGCTGAAAGGCTAGTAACCTGTGACTGAGCCTCGAATAACTGGGTCTTCAATGAAGAAATCTCATCGCTTTGAGTGGCAACTAGTTGGGTTTGTTGTTCCATTTGCTTAAATAGATCTGCTAGGGTATCCTTAGCGGAAGCTAACTCAGATGTTGCCTTATGCAACTGGTCTTTGGACTGCATGAGCTCCTCATAGAAAGATGCGTACAGCTGTTGAACACAAGCTGTCACTGACAACTCAATGGAACTTTGAATATCCTTGCAGAGGAAAGGAATGGCATCTCCTGAGATGAGACTGTTCAGGGAAGGAACTGAGATCTCCAAGGATCCTTCTCGATGTGCTCGGAACAGATTACTGCAAGTGAGATACCCAGGGAGTTCACTGCCAGAAGTAGCAGGGATAGGCACTGAGGGAAGTACAGCAGGGGCTTTGTCCGCTACCCTCTTCAAGCGTTTACGTTGTATGACCAGGGGAGGCGGAGAATCATCATCCTCAATGTCAATAGGTGCTGACTCTTCTGAAGGTGGAGGAGGAGGTACTGGATCTGATGGAGGAGGTGGAGGCACAGTCTTCTGTAAACCCGAATAGGTCAAGAAGGCAGACAAATATGATCCATAGGTAACATTGGTAACATTACCCCTCGTGACTTTAACAAAATGCTGATCCATTTTAGTAAGGAGGTATGTGCTCCAATCAATAGCAACTCCTTTCAGCACCATCCTGGAAACTGTGAAAAGCTCTTTGGACAAATAGTGGGATGGCGTTTTGGCAGGCATGAACCTATCCTGAAGGAACTGACACATCATCTTCCATACGGGATCAGTAATCATAGAAAAAGAAACTCCTGAAGAGTTTATCACTTTCTTAACATCAAGGACTTCCCTTGTCTGCTTCTGCAACAATTTGAGAATCTCTTCATTAGAGAAGAGCTGACGAGTGGTCACAAAAGGTTCTCCTTTGGAGGGTAAAGATAGAGCCTTCCCTAAGCCTCGAGACGTCAATGTCATAGACATTCCTTGGACTACACCTGTCTTCTTGCTGTAAGAGGCCAGGAACTCATCACATACGGACGGATCCTCTAGAAGTAATGGAAAAGGAGTGGCCACAAAAGCAGCAAGTCCTGCCTTCGTGAGAGGCTCAAAAGTAAGTAGGGACGAGTAATCCCTACTAACTAATGGGACGTACTGGATAGGGGGAGGAGCATGAGAAGGCGCCATTCAGATGGTTACACACACACCACAAACACAGACAATCAAGGAGAATGCCTGCAAAGCAACAGACAAAAACCAAGGATAAGAGAATTACCAATCAAACGTGACACGACCTACTAACCCCAGGCAAACCACATCCTAGAAAAAATTTGACATGACCTCGAGACAAATGCGACCGAAAGCTTCATGCGATGCATCAAACAAACACCCTGAACCCCGTATCAGGCAACAAAAGAAAAAAAAAACTGCATACCGTACCCGTAATCGTAACTAAGACAGGAAACCAAAACCATACCATATCCAACACATATCAATACGACATCTGTGATAAACCAAGACTGGACCATGGAAAATAACACTAAGAACTGCGTATACCCATCCCACGAAACGGTTCATTAAAAATGGGAATTAAGTGCAGTGAGGGGGGAATTAATTTAATGAAGGGTTGATTTTAAGCAATTATTAAAAATGAGTGAATTTTTATTAGGTGATAAACCTTAGCAAGAAAACGGCGGTTCCTTATTAGTTATTTAATTACCAATTATTAGGTAAAGCGGTGCAGTTATTCAATTCCCGGACTTCGATTCCCGACTGGGTCTCTAAATGCAATTCATTGATTATAATTTAAGGTGATGTGGAGCGCTTTTTTGCCAGCGCGTGCTCATGTGACGGCTGGTTCTTTTTAATTAAAAATTTAAAGTGCCTCTGTAGCGCACATAGCGTGTGCTAAGTGAACGGCTGGTTGATTTTAATTTAAAAAAATGTGTGTTTAGCGCGAATGCGCGTGGAAACTGTGGGTGAATTAAAGGGTTCATTTTAACAAGTAATTTGTGATTAAGGGGGAAAATAAATAAATAAAGCACATAAAATAAATACCTGGAAGGGGTGTGTATGTAATGCAGGAATGCGCATGGAAGAGTTCCAGTAAAGGAAAAGCAAAGAACACTGGTGAAACAACAAGGACAACACCTTAGCAGATGTGTTAAGTTGGTTTGTGTTGGTTTTTTATTTTTACTTTTTATTTTTTTTAGTTGTGATTATTTATGTTTGAATAAATAGAAAATGAGCAAGGGAGATGAGGGGAATTTTTTAGAATGTTTTTAGAACTTTTGAGGATTTTTTTACAATTTTTTAAATGAATTTTCTATATTTATTGGCAATTTAGGGGTAAATTTAGGAAATGTGGAATTTTCAGAAATTATAGGGTAGGCAATTTCCAGCAGACAAATTTCCAAAAATTGACAAAAGGCAAAAGGAATTTTTAGAAATTTTTCTGAAATTTTTTAATGGAAAAATTAATGTAGTGATTAATTAAGTCACCTAAATCACATTAATCACATAAGTCAATTAAACATAAGTCAATTAAGTCAGGTTAGTGGGATAAGTCAGGTTAGTCTACCTAAGTCTAGTTAAGTTAGTCAAGGTTGATTAGGTTAGTCTGGGTTAGTCTAGGGTAGACTAAGTCAATTAGGTTAGTTTGGGGTCAGTCTAGGTTAGTTAAGTTAGTCTAGGTAAGTTCTAACTAACCTAGGTGAGACTAACTAACCTAGGGTTAGTTAGTGGGGGTAGTCAACTAATCATGGTTAAGTTAGTAGGGTGTAAACTAACTAGGGGTTAGGTTAGTGGGTAGGGGTAAACTAACTCTAGTTAGGTTAGTGGGTAGGGGACTAACTCTAGTTAGGTTAGTGGGTAGGGGACTAACTCTAGTTAGGTTAGTGGGTAGGGGACTAACTCTAGTTAGGTTAGTGGTTAACCTAAGTCGAGTTAAGTTAAATTTTAACTTAATTCTAGTTAAGTTAAATTTAAGCTAGGTTAGGAATTAATCACAGTGAGGTTAGTGTTCACTAATCTAAGGTTAGTTTCTAACCTGACAGGTGAGAGGGTGGGAGGAGGTGGCAGAGGGAGAGGAGGCGGTGGAGAAGAAGGGAGCCGCTGGGGGTGGGCGGAAATGGCGGCGGGCGGGGGCGAGGAAGGAGGAGGAGGGAGTCTTGGGCGGGGGCGGTGGAGGAGGTAGAAGCCGCGGGCGCTGTGGAGGTCGCGCTGGAGGAGGAGGGAGTCTTGGGCGGGAGCGGCGGAGGGGGTAGAGGCCGCGGGCGCTGTGGAGGTCGCGCTGGAGGAGGAGGGAGTCTTGGGCGGGGGCGGCGGAGGGGGTAGAGGCCGCGGGCGCTGTGGAGGTCGTGCTGGAGGAGGAGGGAGTCTTGGGCGGGGGCGGCGGAGGGGGTAGAGGCCGCGGGCGCTGTGGAGGTCGCACTGGAGGAGGACGCTGGGGGGAGGAGAAGGAGTGAGGGGAGGAGGAGGAGAGAGGGCGCAGGGAGGAGGAGAAGGAGTGGGGGGAGGAGAAGGAGTGAGGGGAGGAGAAGGAGGAGAGAGGGCGCAGGAAAGGAGTGAGGGGAGGAGGAGGAGAGAGGGCGCAGGGAGGAGGAGAAGGAGTGAGGGGAGGAGAAGGAGGAGAGAGGGCGCAGGAAAGGAGTGAGGGGAGGAGAAGGAGGAGAGAGGGCGCAGGGAGGAGGAGAAGGAGTGGGGGGAGGAGAAGGAGTGAGGGGAGGAGAAGGGAAAGAAAGGGAGAGAGAACGAGTGGGGGAAGGGCGGTTGGGGGGAAGGGACGGGCAGTTGGGGGGGAAGGGTGGGGGGGCCCATGGGGGGGGCCATGGGGTGGGCAGGTGGGGGGGAAGGGTAGGGACAGGGGGTGGGCAGGGTGGGGACAAGGGTAGGTACCCCCGTCCCGCGCATGTGCGCGGGACGGGGTAAAAAAATTTGCCGTGACGGGATTGAAATGGCACCGGGAAGACGGTACGGGTTTCGCGGACACGACCGAGACGCGTGGAGATTCGTAAAATCGAAAAAGGGTGCGTTCACGCGCAAAACGAGCGCGAGAAAAAACGAAAAAATAAAGAAAAATTAATAACTCCCAATCCGGATGTCAAAACGAAATAGCGTAAAAATGAAAAGTGGGCAGGACGATAGGGGGGAAACAAGAAAAATACGGGATGGGGGTTCCGGGAGGGATAAAGGGCGGTCACGTGCAAAAACACAAAAAACGAACCAAAAACGCAATTTAAAAATTAATACCGAAAGATCCGTGCATCGGAATGAAGTGCAGAAAAAAGGAAAACTGTGCAGAAAAATGTGCCCGACAATCCTATCACATCAAAACATAATTCCGACTGAGATAAGACGCGTGCACATGGGAAAAACCCAAAAAACAAACTCGAAAATGGGATCGGAAATTAATATCGGACAAACCATTCACCGGAATGACATGCAGTAAGAAGCAAAAATGTCCACAGAAAGGAGTGGCACAGGGTTATCATGTGAAAACCGCAGTTCCGGCGGGAATAGGAGGGGTTCACCTGCAAAAAACTCCAAAAATACTCCCGAAAAGTCATTTAAAAATTAATAAGTAAAAATCCGGAAGTCGAAAAAGGGTGGAGGAAAAAGGAAAAAGGTAGGGGAAGGCACAGGGGACACGGCTGTCAAATCAAATTGGAATTCCGATCCAAACAGGGCAGGTTCACATGGAAAAATGTCAAAAATACGCACGAAAAAGTCTTAAAAACCCGAAAAATTAATAACGGACAAACCATGTAGCGGAATGATGCGGAATAAAAAGGAAAAATGTTAGGGAAAAAGCGGTAGTCAGGGCTATGACATCAGAGCATGATTCGGAAGCAAGAAAAGCGCGTTCACATGGAAAACCGGCTAAATTGCATAAAATGCTTCAAAAATTAATAACTCAAAAACCGTACATCGGAACAGGGGTAGGTAAAAAGGAAAAATGAGCAATTCGAAGGGAGGAACAGGGCTGTAAGGTTGGATTGGGACTTTGGTGAACGTAGGATGCATTCACATGGCAGGACCGCAAAATCAGGGAATGAAGGAAAACTGCAAGGGAATAGCCCCAAGGGTGGGTGGAACATAACTGGGTGGGTGGGAAGGGACCCCAGGAGGGTAAAAGCAAGGCAAGGCATTCATGCATGAGCAAGATAAGGCATATGCAGATGGGTATGCAATGTAGACGCGCAGGGACGCGTCCCCACACTTAAGACCTTAACGGATAGGGTTAACCGAACAACAGGGACCTAGGACCACGCCACAGACCATCCACTAACTTCCCCACACTTAAAACATGACCGGCACGAAAAAACCAAAGTGTAGGGTTAGAAGAACTTGGCCCATTTCGTCAAGAATCAAGGTTGAGTGTCGATGGCACGTCCAGTGTTGTTGTCGGCGCTGGAGGGACCAAGGCATCTTCTCGGCACACGTCCGTCATGGAAGGGACCACGCGGCAGCACCCAGGGAGGTAGCTGATGGAAGGAATCGCAAGAAATTCGTCGATGATGAGGGATATTGCACTCAACTCACAGTCACTCAAATGAAATGAAAGAACAGTCACTCGCCCCATGACTAATATCATTCAAGGAAGAATGATGGAACCCCATATCTCATACCCGGTTGAGAAATCAACAAGGGGGAATGGTGCAGGAGTATGCCAGGGTGCACAGTTGATGGTGCATTAGTGCATCCAACCCATCTGGCATAAGTGCAAGGAGGAAGGCAAGGGAGCCTTACAGTACAGTGCACAGAACAGGGTGATGTGTCTTGTGATGACGGTAAAAACCCATCCCGTGGGTGCATAGGGAAACGGGAACATACCTGACTCCAAGTGTCGTAACGTCCCTCAATCTTCACCTCTCGGTATTTGATTGAAGAAACTCCAGTCACACTCAACCCACCCTCTGTCTCACTCTCTGTTGATAGATACAGGAGGGCAGCCTTTTCCTGAAACCCATTGATGTAATCCTCACAATCACTTGTGCAAAGGGTGTATGCCTTGTGCGCAGTTGATTGGTGCAACTGTGCATCTAGCCCTGTGCCGGCATACGGTGCAAGAAGGAAGGCCAGGGAGCCTTATGGTGCAGTGCACAGAAACAAATCGTGCTTTGTGCTTTGAGAGGCCCACCCCGTGCGTGCAACATTTCATTCACACTACTCACCTCTCATTTGATTTGAAGGGAAAAGACTGGTCTCTCGCCCCACCCTCTGTCTCACTCGTTGTTGATAATTAGAGAGGGCAACCCATACTCACTTCCCCATCCGGTTAGGATGAAAGCTCACATCACTCAAGGGGTTGTCGATGAAGATCGCGTCATCAGTTGTTGAAGAGGCGTACCTAGGGAGGTAGCCATCAAATCGAACATTGTGTTGGACAGGAATATGTCATCTGCTGGAGGACACTTAGTCACTTTGCAAAGAGACCCAGGACACAGCGTACCAAGGGAGGCAGCGTCGGAATTGAATCCTAGGGATATCAATTAATGAATCCACTTTCTGGACTGCTGGGTGTTACCACCTTTTCCACAGCCAGCTTCTCGCCCAAGGGTGTTTACCACCTTTTCTTGGAACGAGGCCTGCTATGACAGGGAATTGCTTCCTTTTCTCTCATAACAGATTTGTTTTGTTTTTTTTTTCTTGTTTTTTTTTTTCCCTATTCCCGAGGGTGTTTCCACATTTTCTCGAAGAATAGGTCGGCATGACAGGGACCTAAGTCCTTTTCTCCCATGACCGATATGTTTTGTTTTTTTTTTCTTTTTCTCTTTTTTTCGAATTGAGCAAGGGAATGGTAGAACTACCATTTGTCAGAACCCACCTCGCCACTGTCGCTGGTGGAAAATAGAGGATGAGAGATCAAGGCTAGAAGGGGGGTTTGAGGGGACAGAGGGTTGCGTCCACTTCATCAGGAGTGATTGAAGAACGGCTATCAGAAGTAGCATCATAACAAGTACAGTGCCGCGCCAACGAGGAAAAAAATCAAGTGGCCATAATTGTCAAGATCCCCAAGGAGGGAAGTACTTCTTCAAGCGATATCCATTAATCAGAAAGGGATCATCAGAGGCATCAACGGTCTGCACTTGGACAGAACCATTAGGGTTGACTGCAAGTACCTTATAGGGGCCCATCCACCGCTGTTGGAGCTTGCCAGGAAACTTGCCAAATCGTGAATCATAAGCTAGGACCAAATCACCTTCTTTGAACTCCTTGTGCTTGATGAAGCTATCATGGTAAGCCTTGCGTCGAGCTTGCGTGGCTTCCATGCACTGTAGAGCCATCCTACGAATTTCGTCCAAACATTCCAGGTGCAGGAGATGGCGTTGCAGTGAATCATCCTCCCCCAAACGCTCTTTGATGGCCACTCCCAAAGAGGGTAATTCCAATTCAACAGGAAAAACAGCTTCTGTACCATACACCAGCTGGAAGGGTGTTTGTCCTGTTGCTGCTTTATGGGAGGTTCTGTACGCCCAGAGGGCCTCTGTAAGTCGATCGTCCCAATCACGACGATGTGCAGCAATTGTTCTTGTCAGAATCGAGTAGAGGATGCGATTGGTGACTTCGACTTGGCCGTTGGCTCTAGGGTAATAAGGAGTGGACTTGCGATGGCGGATCTTATACAACTCTGTCAACTCTTCCATGACTTTGTTAAGGAAATGAGTGCCTCTGTCACTTACCAGCTCTAAGGGACTGCCAAAACGGGTGATGATATTCTCATACATGAACAGGGCCACGCTGTTACCATCGTCCCGCTTTAGGGCTTTAGCTTCACACCACTTTGTAACATAATCCGTACATACGAGGATGTATCGGTTCTGTTTCCTTCTGGTAGGAGGGTCGATTGGACCTACGAAGTCAATGCCCCACTTCTCAAACGGCTTCAAAGGAAGGATAGGCTGCAGTGGCATGGCACTTGTCTTGGTGGGTTTCCCCATTCTTTGACAAGCATCACATCTTTTACAGTAATCATAGGAATCTTTGTGGATGGTAGGCCACCAATATCCTGCTAGCAGAGCCTTCCTGGCTGTAGCTTCTCCTGCAAAGTGACCTCCACATGGCTCGTCATGGCAAGCCTTCAGAACAATCCCAATCTCATCTCCTGCAACACATCTTCTGAGCACTTCATCTTTGCCCTTCTTGTACAGTGCACCGCCGAGCAGGGTGTAGGGGGCTGATTCTAGCATGAGCTTCTTCCTTTCCCGACTAGAAATACCAGGAGGGTACTGTTGGGTTACCAGCAGATTGGCAATGTCCGCATACCAGGGAGTGACAGTTTCTACCAAGAATAGGGAAGCACAGGGAGGTCTGGATCATCCTGCTCCTCGTCTGCAGTTTGTGGGATACGCGACAGATGATCAGCCAAAACATGGGAACGACCAGGCTTAGTAATCACCTCAAAGTTGAACTCCTGGAATAAAAGGAGCCATCTCATCATTCGTCCTTTCACATCTGCTTTGTTTATTAAGAAGGACAGGGCCTCATGATCCACATAAAATTTAAAGTGGGTAGATAGGAGGTAATGGCGGAACTTCTCTAGGGCAAACACCATTGCCAAGCACTCCAGCTCGGTCACTGTATAGTTCCGTTCCCTATCAGTGACTTTTCGGCTTGCGTAATAGATCGGTTGATCCAGCTTCGACGAGCCCTTCTGGCATAGGACTGCGCCTAAGCCTTCAATTGATGCATCAGTGTATACATGGAACTCTTTCGTCCAATCAAGAGGTTGTAGAATGGGTGCCTCTATCAGACACTGCTTCAGAGTGTGAAAGGCTTTGTCACATTCTTCTGTCCAAGTAAACTCTGCATCTTTCCTCAAGAGCTTGTGCAAGGAGGTTGCCTTTGTCGCAAAATGGGCTATGAACCTTCTGTAGTAACCCACATGGCCTAAGAATCCCCTCAACTGTTTGAGGTTGGTGGGTGCTGCCAGAGCTGCGATCTTTTCGATCTTTGCAGGGTCTGTTGATATCCCTTGTGCAGAGACAATGTGGCCCAACAGGACTCCAGAAGAGACCCCAAAGATGCATTTGTCGGGGTTGAGGGAAATCCCATACTCCCGGCATCGGTCAAAGCATTGCTCCAGGTGCTCCCAATGTTCAGGGATCAAACTATAGACATAGAAGTCATCCAAATATACCTCAATGAAGTCGTGCAGATGATTTTGAAATGCAGCCATCATGACTCGTTGGAAAGTAGCAGGGGCATTGCAGAGCCCAAATGGCATCACTCGGTAAGCGTAGGTCCCCCATTCTGTGGTGAAGGTTGTTTTGGATTGGTCTTCTTCTGCGATTTGGACTTGGTTGTATCCGCTGAATCCATCCAAAAGAGAATAAAGTTCATGTCCTGCCACTGTGTCCAACAGTTGGTCTGTGAAAGGGATTGGAAAGTGATCCTTCTTTGTCTTGGAATTAAGCTTTCGAAAATCCACACATATTCGCAATTTGCCATTCTTCTTGGGTACAACCACGATGGGTGAAACCCATTCACTATTTGCCACTGGATAGATGAACTCGGCTTCCAGAAGCTTCAGGAGCTCTGCTTTCACCAATGTGGAATAATTCGGGTTCATTCGCCTCTGTCGTTGCCGTACTGGCTTGGCATCAGGCTCCAAGTCAATATGATGTTGACATATTGTGGGATCAATCCCCTTTAGGTCTTTGTAGGACCACGCAAACACGTCCAAATTTTCTTTCAACAAGTTGTACAAGGTTGACAACTCCTCTTCTGGGAGACTGCTACCCACCTTCAAGTGGCGTTCAGTGCCTTCAGCATCCACAAAGGTTAACTGCCTTTCACCTTCTACTTCATGGATGAAGGTTCCACGGACTGCTTCTGGGTACAGATCCGACTCCTTCAAGGGAGTGATGTCCTCTTCTGATGTCCCACTAGAACCAACTTCTTCTTTTGGTGGAGACTTAGGTTGCTCCTTAAGACGTTGGAATGGGATTAGAGCTGTTTCGGGTTTGGTTTCAAAACTAATTACCTCTTGGCTTGAAGACTCATCTTCTGATGATGATACATCCAAGAACGTCACATAACAGGGACCCTCTGATGCCGGTTGGGTTTGTCAGACTGGTGCTTGTTGGCACGGTGTATCATCATCATCTTTCTTTGGCAAGGATGGGTTAGGACGGCAGGAGCCACACTTAAAAGACGGCTTGCTCTTCTTAATCCATTTCTTATAAAGGTTTTGCATATGAGAAGATCCATTTACCAAACCAAATGGTACTATCATCATTATGTCCCATAGCATGAGCTCATCGGCTTCTGATGCTTCTGGAACTTCTTCCTCAAATGTATCCTCTTCAGGTGGGATAGACTCTTCTGGCTCACTTTCATCACCTCCTTCGTCCATATCATATTCATCCTCTTCTGTCTCTGTCTCTGTCTCTGCGTCTGCTTCTGTCTCTGCTTCTGCTTCTGCTTCTGTTTCTGCTTCTGTCTCTGTAGGAGCTCTGTAACAGAAGAATAGATTCTCTGTTTCCTCTCCATCCTCTGTCTCTGCTGTGGCCATGTAACAGGGAGAGCAGTACATCCATGCTTCTATCTCACTATCAGAAGTGATTTCAGAAGGCATTCTCGGTTCAGGCAGGAAGTATTCACCCATTGATAACAGCTTTGCATCTTTTGGAAGTCGGCTTACAGTATCCATTGTTAAGGAATGTGCCACTGTTTTCTTGGGAAGGATTTGTTTGACAGCATCTTCGTCTGCTGATGTTCCATCCGTAGCCTCATTAGGGGAGTCAGAAGATAATTCCAAGGAGGTGGATCCATGTCCTTTTTGAGAACCATACAGTTTCAGCACCACTCTGTTGGGTCCTCTACCCAAGGTCAAGGTTCCTTTGAACCAATCCGTCCTTGCTCTGGCTTCAAAAAGCCATGGTCTGCCCAGTAACAGAGGATAGGATGTACCATAAGAGTTTGGCTTCACCACCAGATAGGTTAGCCAATAATCTTTTCCAGCCACAGTAGTCTTCACATATGGAAGAATGCCCAAAGGCTTGATTCTACTCTGATCCGCCAGTCTGATGAGCCATTGGGTGGGTTGCACACCTTGTAGGCCTAGATCCTTCATTGTCACATCCGTCATAATGTTCACTGATGAACCACCATCAATCAGTGCATTTGAAATAAAGCAACCTTCTATCCATACACCAGTCTCTGGAGTACCCGGATCTAGAAAAGCATTAGCCACATCCACTTCTTTTACAGGCTCTGGAGCCTTGTTGGACTTTGTCACTGTTGAGGGAGCAATCCTTAAGCCACGTCTTCTTGTCAGTATACTTTTGAATCTTTTCCGGCAACTGGGAGACAACATCAATAATTGTCGAAATGTGAGGTTTGGTTTAAAGGTATCTAGATCTCTGACCAGATCGTATTCCTTAATAGGATCCACTAGCTTCTCTAACCGATTAGGGAATGGGGCAACACCCATTTTCATTTTCCCTCTTTCTTTCAACAGAGGAATTACAGGAACTTCTTCTGCCACTTGTGGCACTTCCTCCTCTTCTGTATCCTGGACCTCTGGTCCTGTCTCTGTAACTGTCTCTGTAACTCTCTGTGGCACTGTAGGGCTCTGTACGGCACTGTTAGGCTCTGTTCTGTTCTGTTCTTCTAGTGGAAGATTGAACTTCACTGTTCTGGCAGGAGGGTTATTTTCTTTCTGGATAGGTGGTTCCTTCTGCTTTGCACGCGTGATGGCAGCAACTTCTAATTCCACTAAATTGGAGGTAGGCTCTTGGGCCTTGGACAGACTATCAGTAGCACTGTTTTTCACTGGGGCTGGGCTTGGACAGTCTTTTGCAGTGTGGCCTTCTCCTTTGCATCGACTGCATAAGGGCTTGTAATCCACTGACCTTCGAGGATTTGGACAATTTGGTGAGATGTGGCCCTTTTCTCCGCATCTGTAACACTCCACTTCTAATCTCTGACCACCGCCAGACTGTCTTCCTCTGTAACTTTGGGAAGGAAATCTTCTGGGTCCGAAATTAGGACCAAACTCTCTAGGCTTGGGTCCAATATCCTATGTTGTCATTTTGGATTCCAACAGGTTGAATCTTGCGTCTTCTTCCTTCCTTCTCCTATCATGCATCTCCTTCAGAGAGCAAATGTCCTCTGTATGGTTCTTCCGCAAACAGTAGGAACAGAAGGCTCCAGGGATGGTTGGTTTTCGTGTACATTCAGTGGCTAAATGGCCTGCTTGATGACACTTACCACACCAAGTATTTGACCGCATCACATCTCTTCCTGCTCCTGCAACATTGGATATGCTTGCGGTATTCACTTTCAGCGTTTGTAGTTGCTCTGTAATCACATCCATCAACTCCTTTTTGATGTTTGCAACTGAGTTGGATAAATAATCCTTCAAGCATTCTCCTCCTAACGTACTGGCAGGAGGGTTTTGAGGAGTTTCTGTAGTCACTGCATAAACTGGTTGGGTTGGTACAGAGGGGTCTCTGTTCTGGTTCTGATTCAGTGCTCCTGTTTGAACTGTTGGCTGTTGGCTCCAGTTGGTAGGATTCCACTGTTGCTGCTGATTTGGCATTGAGGAAATTAGTTGAGACCATGGTTGTTGTGGTGGAACCATCATTTGAGGCATGGATTGTGGCCACTGTGGATTTGGTGCACTGTACTGTGATACCGGGGGCATCTGTTGGTAGGGATAGGGAACAGTCCCTGGGACTGCATTTGGTGGGTACATCATTCCTGGCACTAGAGGAGGTAGGACTCCTCTTCCTGTATTCATCGCCAATCTAGCTTCCACTTCATCGTACAGTCTTGCACCTTCTGTTGCAGCTTGCAGGGTGGCTGGTCTTTGTAGCTCCACAAACTTACGGACTTTTGGTTGTAATCCTCTGAGAAACACTCCCTTTTGAATGCCATCATCTAGATTATGGTTAGTCCATCTCTTCAGGATGGATTCCATTTGCAAGACATAAGCTTCCACTCTTTCTCCAGAGGACTGACTTAGGTTCATAAATTCCTCTCTCATCCGCTCTTCAAAACCTTCACGCCTGAATTTAGTAAGGAAGGCCAACTTCAGGTCGTCCCATGTGCCAAAAGTTCCTGCTGCTTGTCTCTCATACCACTGAAACGCCGCACCCTTGAAAGTGGCGATGAATATTGCTAACCAATGCTCAGGGGTTCTGGCATTGTTAGCCACACATGCTACCATAAACTCTGCTACATGAAGATCGGGGTCTTCATTGTACTCTCCCTTAAAAACTGGCAATGGGACTACATTCGCTGGTCTGTCATCAATATTTCCAGGACGGATCTGGCTTGGAAGTGGACCTCCAGCAGGAGGAGGAAGGGCTTGATGTGCCATTGGGACTTCTGTAAAGAGTTCCGCAAGGGCGTCAAAGGCGGCTTCTACTGCGAGCTCGCTCTCGGCTCTGATTCTTGCTTTCTCTCTTCTCACGTACCTCTGGACTCGTTCTAACGCTTGTCTTTTTATTGCGTCATTCATCAGGGGGTTGACTCCACTATGTTGTTAGTGCTCCACAGAGGGTTAACAGAAGGCTTCAGTCTCTGGAGGACTCTCTTGCCAACATTTCTTCTACTTCTTTCTTTTCAACGTCCCTAAATTCTGCTTTCATGCCACTGCACAGAGGAAGGTATTCGGTTCTGAAGGTGTCAAAATGCATACGTCTGAGCATTGTGGTGGTGCCATCATCATAGTAATGCCAGCTTCTGATGGTTTCAACAGTGTATGTTGTGAAAAACACTCTGTCTACCAGCTTCCAGTGGGTTGCTAATTGAACAAACAGAAGATTATCAGTACACCAAGCATCCCATGTATCTTGCTGTTGAGCATCCACGAATAAATTCCAACTCTTTTCCTTCTTGTCCCTGTGAACCTCTACAGACCAAGACTCCTGAAGCTTCTTCACAATCTCCCACTTGATGATGTCTAGAAACTTCTCAATGAATGCCAAATCTTCCATGGATGTTAATTCTCTCTGTTTCTGCTCTTCAGTTTGTTCCCAAACAGTTTGCCACCAAGATGCAAGTTTCTGCTGCTTCAATAGGAAGAGGAAATTGTCCACTACATAGGGCATGCATCATGATGGTGATGTGTTTCCGCCATTGTGGGATGAACTTCTTGTGGAAAGTGGCTTTGATTATGAGAAATTCCAACTCTTCAGTGGAAGAAGGAACTTTACAAACATCCATTGAATTCTTCTTTTCTTGGCAATGCCATTTCCTTCATTTTCAGCCTCTTTTGGTGCTTGTTGATGGCAAGTTTCCCCGGCTGCGCACCAAAAACATGGAGCCCCGAGAGGAACACCAAGGAAAAAGGAATTCTCTTGCAAGAAAATCTATCTTGTAACATAAACAAGCTTGTTTTTCATATTTCATATGATCACAATGAAGAAAAGAACACCAGGCACAACAAATCTTCATGCAGCATCATGTAAATCTCCCATGGATTTTAATAGAATCAACCATATTCTTCAACATCCTCATAAAATCCATCAATAGAACAAAGAAAGCAAAGAATACACCATCTTTGAATGGAAATACATCACATAGTATTCATCTTCAATATCTTCATAGTCTTCTCTCTCAATCTCTCATATACAATCACTCTGTTTGAGTAGAATTGGCTATCTCTGACTCTCTCTCTCTCTCACTCCATCAATAATACATCATGTCCTCACTAAAATCTCTCAAAATTACACTCAATAATCACTCTTAGGTCGTGGATACCCCTCCCAAGAGGTATGTCTGATATGAAGGGTCACCAGAGCCACTACAGTGTCTCTTCACAGCTCACTACTGTCACTTCACTCTGGTCTTCTCTTGAGTCTTCAGCAGCTACTTCTTCCACTTCTTTCAACTCTTTTGCACTTGTATTCACCTCTTTCCAAGGCTAGAAAACTTTCCCCAAAGTCACACATACATTCCACAGAACACTTACAGAAGCATACAGAACAGTCTACAGAACAGTACCAGAACAGAGACAGAACAGAACAGAACAGAGACAGAACAGAAGCAGAAGCTCTACAGAAGACCTACAGAAGGTTACAAAAGGTAATCAAAACCACATCACTCATTCTCAACCCATTTCAAACTCTCACAAACCATTCACTAAGCTTTCACAATATCTCATTCTTCATCAATCAATACTCCATCCCTCCTTACAGAAGACAATCAGAACAAAACAGAACAAAACAGAAGGTATACAGAACCATCAAGAACCTATCAGAACATCACAGAACCATCAACAAACATCATGATCTTCCAAAACACAATCAATATCATCCAAAACACTCTCAATCCACTTCCAAATCAACCAATCATCCCATAAAATCAACCATTCAGCTCTAAAAAACAACAAAAATCAGCCAAAAAACAAGTCATTTCAACACTCAACAGATATGCATTCAGCCCTACACATAGCTTCCATAGGCTTAAACCAACATGAACTGTTTGCTGTAAACTGAGAATTACCAATAGTAAATGCATGCTCCATTTCATCAAGAGGCGAGTATACCCACTGAAGAGCACTACTATAGCCCCGCATTATAGTAGCAGTGCTTAATGAAAATCCAGGTCTTTGAATTCCCTTGCATTTGGAACCAAAGGAGACTCTTGAAGTTTATCCCGATTTCTAGGATGATTAACACAAACATTTCTCCCATCCTTGCTTCTGACTCTTGCATAATCAGAACCATCATCAAGCACCTTTGTTTCCATACACACACCTCTAATATAGGGCTATTCCAAAATCACTGCATATGAGGATTTATCTTGCACAAAGAAGTGTTGCTCTTCCTGTACATCACCAATTGTCACTTTTACATTAGGCCATGCAACATAGAACTCCCTTGAATAATTATTTGCAGCCCTCATTCACCAACCATGATCAGTGTCTACAGGCCATGCACCATTTTCATATAATCCTCGCTCAATGACATTTATCTAAGACCCATGGTCAAGTAAAGCAACACAAGGAGTTTCACGTTCCCCTATTTTCACTACCATTTTAGTGGTAGCTCTAGCCCAATGATTTCTTGTGTAGTGACCTCGAGGAATAAATCCTAGAGTCTTTTCTCCATATTGTTGCATTTTCCTTACTCCACCATGCATATTGCTACAAGACAATGCATTTTCAGCCACTTTTTTCTCTTTTCCACATGTTGTCCATTGATTAGTAGCATCCTACATAGACAATCTTGTACTTACTTCATGCTCATATTCAGCACGAATACCCAACAAACTAGTTTCCTCTTCAAATTGTAGCAATGCACTAGTGGTATCACCAAGAAACTGACACTTCCTTTTAATTATGTCAATGATCTTATCATGAAATTATTGCTTGGCAATGCCAAGCACCTCTCCCAAGGTAAATTCCACCCGACTGTTTCAGATCCGTTCTTTAAGAATCTTCCTAAGATCTATGGCTGTCTCAATGTCAGATTGAAAGTTATATCTTGGTTGCTTGCCCTTCTTTTTGCCCTCTTGTTTGTTATCCTGTTTTTGCTCCTGACTGACCTCTTTCATAACATGCTCGGGAGGTGGCTGATTTGCAGCTTTAGGATGATCCACACTTCTTCTTGTCATTCTTTTAGATGTCCCTACAATATCTTCATCTCTTTTTCATTTTTCTTCCATAAGTACATCCGTGTTTTTTACCTTTGTTAAATATGCATGCATTGAATATGCATCTACCGGTGATTCCCAATTAGTTATGCCACGAATGTCTTGCCTTGCATGAGAAATTTCACTATCAGTGACCTTTCTTTTTTCAACCGCATGTAAAGCATGTGTCCATATTTCAGCCTTTGAACCAACCATCACTTGGCCATGCATTCTATCCAAATGTAGACCAAAAGTAGAAGCATATACTGCCACATAAGCATTTCGGATAGCCAAGTCTTCCAACAGCTTCTACATACCTCCCTTTCCAAAATTCAAAGCAAGAGGCAATCCCATTTCTTGTGCATGGATCTTGCCATCTTTCCAAAAGATAAGCTGTCATGCCAAGGCCTCCTGATAGGCAGCACAATCCTTTCTCTCGTGCTACAAACTGTCACACCACATACATCCTTTTCCAGGCTTAGGGGCTGCTGCCTGTCCCCTTTCCTCTTGTCCTTTTTCGTCCAATTTTGCAACCTTCAATTGAAGATCCTGCATGCCTTTGACCAATTAATCTAAGACATCTTCCTTAACAGAGGGAACAATAGCAGGTACAACCATAGGGTTAGCTCCACAGAAGTAGGTGGCTTACTGGATACATCAACTATCTTGCCCGTAATAGTGGACAAGCTAGAGACATGCAATCTTTCTCTTCTTCTATGCTTCTTCACAAGTGCAATAACAACTTCCTTGACATGTCTCCACTATGTTTTCAAACCTGTGTCTGTAGTCTGATCCTCTAGCAAATCATCAAGCTTCTTTGAAGCTTAGGATAAGCTGCCTATAGAACCAATTCAATTTTCTGACTTGCAAGAGCTTGTTGTTCTGCAAGATCCAACTGCTCAAATTGACTTTCGAATTCTCTTAACAATTCCGTAGCCACAAGACCCTTATTGGATTGTAAAACCCACTCTTGAAAAGTCTTGCCTGTAATCAAATTGGTGTCCTCAATGTGAAATTCTTCCCTGAGTGTCTTCTTGAAGGCTACCCAGTCTACATCTTGCAAGTATAATTCAGTAATCCGTGCTTTCAGTTCATGAACAGTAACACGTAAAAAATATGGCTCCATGCAGATTGAGCCACCCCAAAGAATTTTATCTTCTGAGCATAGGTATATATATATGCAGATACATCCCTACCATTGAATAACTTCACCTCACACTCAACTGCTTGCAAAGCATTCATCACTACACTTTTTGTTTGAGCTGAAGCTTTCATTACATGCTGTTTTTGTTGTACTTGCATAAGCATATTCATATTTTGCACCAACTATTGCACAACATCATTGGAGAATGTATTCGAAGATTTTCCAATCTTGTATTTCCTTCTTCTAATGAACTTTCACGTCCGGTTTACCAATGTCAGAGGGGTTTTTTTTGAAAGGTTGAATCCACCGGGGATCAGAAGTAGAAGGAAGTAGAGATAGGAGATGAAAGAGAAGATAGAGAATACCCAAGTGGTAAACACTACAAAGAAAAATCATAATGAATTCAATCAATATGTATTAAAAGAATTTAGAATCTTCGCACTACTCAGAAGCAATCTCCAAGTATTAGATCTCCTGGAGCTTCTTCGTAGAACAAAATGTGCATAAGAATTACTGCTTCTTCTCTGTTGTTCGGAACCCAAATCTGATGGCTTCGTTGGCTCCAAAAGGGGGGTAAAACTGTAGGACACCTGCTCACGGATCTCCCAGATCACTCCTTCTTCTTTCCGTTCAATCTGTAGTTTTCAACCTGTTTTCAGCGATCACGACGTGCGCGATTTCGTCAATTTGTCTCTCTTGTGAAAATCCCCTAATTGGCTGAAAGAGCAACTAGCTTTTTGCATGACATCATAATCTAGAAGTTTTTTTCTAAATTTTTTGGATTTTTACAATAAATAATATACAAAATAGGCTAAAATTATCCAAAAATCTAGTATTTTCAGATAATTCATGCAACTTACACTAGTACTAATAGCTTAGATCACATTGACTCTCTAGATCAATAAAGAAGTCAGGTGATGATGCATTCCCTACTTTTTCATACTATGTCCTCATAACATCACAACAATATTGGTGGTCATTATGATACTCACATGGCCACTAACTTATCACTTACTATATTTAGTTTGCTACACCTACCTACAGCTGGCAAAGATATAATGCCGGTCGATTAGTTTAGTCGGTTATGCACTATTTGACTTAGAAGGCCACTTTCCTTTATGTTGTATCTTATTTGTACTTTGTCTACATTGTATAATATGTGGAAGAAGAAGAAAAAATCAGCAAGAAAACGTTTTGGCCTCCATCTCTCTTCTTGTATTCTTGAGTGAGCTTCCTCTTGTGTATATAGTGTGTGTTTGGTGCAGCAGCTCAAGCAAAGTCCCCTACCACGCGATTCTTGACATGATATCAGAGTTGCGCCACTGAGAGAGGCTAATTTTGAAGGTTGAAGTGAAGGAGAAGAAGCAAGGTTTGAGTAAGCAAGCAATGGGTAAGAAGCTCTCCCATTCCTCCACTCTCTCTTTTGGATAGCGCTTGTGGAGGTACCAGAAGCAGGATAGAGAAAAAATCTCAGATTGCTGTGAGATTTAGTGTGCAAGTAGAGCATTGTATATTCTACAGATTAGTCCTTTAAGGCTTACCCACAGTTATTTTTGGCATTTGAGGCCGTTTCAGGCCCCGTTTTAGAGCCGCAAGGTTGCGGACATCAGTTTTTGGGTATATTGTGATTTCAGTTGTATTGATGAAAGTGGGTGCACAGGTTACAAATTTTGAATCTGTAATTTTTGAGGTATTTTCAAGAAGCAAACATAAAGGTTTATCTGAAAACAAGTTGCCAATTACATGTACTATTGAGCGATCAGTGAAAAAGGTTGCTTGGTGTATTGTGTGCACGTATTGTGAAAGATTATAGAAGACTAGCTTGCTGTGTTGTATCCTTGTTTGTGATAATGGCAAAGAATAGTGGAAATCCCATTATTGAGAAGCTTGAAAAGAACAACTACCCTTCATGGAAGTTCCGTGTGACAAACTTCCTCATTGGAAAGGGCCTTTATGAGTTTGTTTTAGGTGAAAAAAAGGAGCCAAAGCTGGGTATCCCTCTGACTACAGATGAATTAAAAGCATGGAAAGAATGGAATGAGAAAGACAAAAAGGTGATGTACTGGTTATCTGAAGTCATTGATAATACGATGTTGGGACATATCAAGAATGTAGAAACTTCACCTGCAGCTTGGATAATTTTTGAGAACATGTTTTCAGTAAATACAAAGGCACGAAAGATTTAACCCAAGCAAGATTTGAATGCTTTGAAGAAAGAGAAAATGTCTGTCAATGAGTATGTGTTGAAGGTGAGGAGCATTGTAGATGCTTTAGCAGCGATTGATGCAATGCCTGATGATAATGATTTGGTTTCATCCACTTTGAGTGGCCTTAATGATGAGAAGGCATGGAAATCATTTGTTACTTAAGTATACGTATGGAAGCCATTTCCAGATTTTGATGAGCTGATCTCTCTCATGATTACCGAAGAGATCAATATGTAGGGTGACTCATCTAAAAAAAATGGTGAATAAATTCAAGGATTTTACTCAAGTTCAGGAAGGGGATGTGGTAGATCCTCTTCGAGAGGCCATGGTATGGGACGTGCTGGTGATAACCAACAAAACAAGTTCAATCAACAATTTGGTGAAATGCAAGTTTCAGGAGGCCGAGGAAACTTTAGAGGCAAGGGGAGCTCTAGAGGAAGAGGTGATGGCAGAATAGAGGTTCTGGAATTTCTGCTATTGTTTGCCATTATTGTGGCAAAAGAGGTCATATTGCAGCTGCATCCAAGGCGGAAAGGCTAGATTCATGATGGCTCCTAAGAAGGCACAAGGCGCAACCGCAGGAGAATCGTCTCCTAACATCCATGTGGACATTTCACCACAAGACCAGGTTCTTCTTCCTAAATTTGATTAACGTTGTAATATTTCAATTATGCATGGATCATTTGAGGAATAAGGATGCATGTTTTTTCGATTGAAAATACTTTGGCTAATAGATCACAATTGAGGGATTTTGTCATTAGTATTTTTCAATAAAACGAACAAAATAAAGTGAGCATAAGATTTCTATGCATTTCTAGCAAGTCGTTTTTATGCATTGCTAGAAACGTCAGGTCCGAAGCGGATTCACGCTGCACTTGGTTCAAAGAGAATGGGAAACGAGAGGGATGCAAAGCTCAACCTCTCTACCATAAGGCATAGTCCCATTCCGTTCCCCTAAAACAGCGTAAATCGGTTAAGACATAACTCTAGGTCAACGCTTTTGTTGTTCGTGTCTTTTGACGATCATCCCGCTGTTCTTCGAGATTTGAGAAAAGTTCCCGGCCAACCGGGACCACCCAACCCATGGCCCTTCCTCTGCACTTTCCTCGGTTTGTTTTAGTTAGGTAATTATCTAACACGTTAGTTCGACATGTAACAATCAGCTTCTTTAATTAAACCGTTAAGCACTGGTTCCTTCACGTAATCTTATCACATGACATAGAAAACAATATCAAACAAGTTTTTTATTAACATATCATCATATTTATCTTTGAAATACAAGGAGTTCCGCCCATAGGCTTGTCCATAATCCGCCCGAAGGCTATCTAGTAATCCACAAGGATCACTATTCCAAGCTTTCGCCCGTAGACTAGTATGTGGGCCTTGAGATCCAATCCCGAGTCACATTAGCCTCTTGTGCAGGACCCGGAAGGTGAGGGATTTATGGCCAGAGCCCCCCCTGGCACCCAAGCTTCCTCCTGCTCCAAGTAGAGCTCAACGGAGAGACTTCTCATGGCGGGTTCGGTCCACATTCCCGGTGCGGTCAACAACCCCCTTGGTTAGGGTCAGGCAAGCAGTCGGGGGTAACTGAAGCTGCCTCTCCCTTCAGGCCTTCAACCTGAAGTATAGATATTCATTTAATTTGTAATTCAAAAATCAAACAGTGCTAAAAAATCTCTAGCAAGCACAAACATTTCCATTAACCAATCTTGTTGTTGGCAAACTACTAAGGAAGGAATCTTTCCTTTTGAATGCATCTAGCACTCGATCCGGGGTACCTTGCAACTTGGCAAGATCCTTTATATTCTGGGTTAGGGCATACCCTATTAACCCAACTTGATCAACCCTAAAGGTCATTGGATACTTTAGTTTCCATCTTTTAACCTTCCTTACTTAGAAGGATATCAAGAATACATCCTTTTGCAAGATAACTTGCATAAGGATCCGCCATCCTTGTTGAGGGTATTTCACTTTTCTTCATGTGAATCAATCACAAGACCATATGACTTCGTACTTGCTGCGCAAGTCCTGCATCATAATATACGATGAAACAATCCGTTTCAGTTTCTTTAAGCTGACGTTTGTCAGACCTAGGGTCTCCTTTTATTATTTTCTTTAAGAACCTCAGGGACAAACCCTAGTTCTTTTACATTTACGATTTATTGACCCTACAATCAGGGAAGGTGGGCAAGTATTTAAGGTATAAACGTTTCTTTGATTTTAAATCATTCCCAATGCATATTTCGCAGCATAGGTATTTCTAAGTTTATATTAATTCGGCTAACTTTTAGAGGGTAATATTGAGATCACCTCGGCATGATTTGTTATCTATGTGACAATTGATTTTTCAGTCCTAAACTTTAATGCTTTGAGGTTAGGTAAGTTCAATTAATCTTTATTTTTCCTTGCGAACAAAACTCATGCCAAATAAACAATCTTTTCCTTGCTAAGATATGCAATTAGCAATGATAACTTCCTAGAGTTTAAGCAACGTAAGAAACCTTTCATGAATTTCACCTTCTATGATGATTCGTTGTAAAAAGAATAGGGGTTAATGGTGCAAGATGTAGTTTTTTTATACCTTCAAGATTTAACCGAAATATACTACTACAGTGGGTAGATAATCTTGCTCGTAATTCGTTTCACTGCATAATGCTATTTGAAGGGAAACTATGTTTTATACATTATCCATTTTGCATGTTCAATTAAACTAAATTCCTTCATCGTAAATAACTAGAACAAAATATATCTTATTCCTAACAATTCATATTGCATGATTGAATTAAAACCGATATAAAACCAAGAAGGAAAAACTAGGTTTTGGGGTGAGATATCCACATGGATACTGGGAGATGACCCTCCCGCAGCTACTCCTTGGACTTTCTTAGGCGGCATCGTAGTTGTAATCCTTCGAACGTGAAAGCAGCTTTACCTCCTTTTCGGAATTCCACCGTCGCTTCAATACTCTTCTTCTCTCTTTCGAGGCAAGGAGTTGTTAAGGGATTGACCACGAGAAGGGGGTAGTAAGACCTTTAAGGCCTTAATTTATTTGACAGGGAAAGGATTACAGGGCCTAAAGAAAAGGGTCTATAGGGTATAATCACGGTGAAAAGGGTGTGTGTGAGTGTGGTTTCACAAACATATATGAAGGGACCTTGGGAGATCTTTGGGCACGGGAGTGAAAGGGGTATGGGAAGGGGGATCTTGAAGGGATTTTTTTGGACACGGGGGTAAGTTCCAAACCAAGGGAAAGGTGAAGGGTGAAAGGGCTTTAAGGTCAAACACGGGGGTGAGAGGGGGAAATTTTAGCACCATGGGGTAAAAAGTGTGTAAAAAGAAAAGGGCACAAGGGGGGGGTGAAACACGGAGTTTCAAAAAAACACAAGAAGGGGCTTATAAATTTAAGCACAGGGGGGGGGGATCTGTGGTTTTTGGAGGCCAAGGGGAGTGGGGCTAAGGTGGCTTAAGCACAGGGTGGAGGGTTTAGTGACTCCACAGGAAGGGGGGCTTAGAGGAGCCCCCTCCTTAGAAGCTTCAAGAAGCTTCTTGAAGCTTCTGTGGCTCAAAGGCCACGTGGGGAGAGAGGATGGAGGCGGCAGATGATGGCTCACGTGGGGAGAGAGGATAGAGACGGCAGATGATGGCGGCAGCGGAAGCATCGGCGTTGCAGGTGGTGGCGCTCTCAGCCCAACGGTGACTCCACGACGGCTCCCTCTCCTCCTCTTCGTCAGTCCGGCAATATGGTGGCTTCCATGGTCGTTCTCACCCTTCCTCCCTGTAGCTTGCGGCCCTCCCTAATTATATAGGGGAGGGGAGGGAATCCTCCCCCTCCTGTGTGTCATTCTGCATGCCCGTGGAGTTGAGCAAGCTCCAGGGAGGAGCTTGCTGGCTCCTTTATCTCCTTCCCCCCTTCCAGCACGACGCGCCGCCGAGAAGGGAAAAATAATATTTGATATATTACATTCTCTCCCCCTTAGAGGAATCGAGATGTCCTCATCTCGAGATAAACTGGGGGTTTTGATGGTTAAGAGTGCCTTCATCTACCGAAGTGGCATCCTCTTCGGGATAGTCTTTCCACTGGATGAGGCATTTTCTCAAGGTTCTGGATCTTAACTGTCTCTCCCTAACATCTAAGATCCTATCCGGCCTTAGTTCAAGGACTCCTTGACTAGGCATTACAATTTGTTGGTCATCAAGTACATGGTTAGGGTTGGGTACATATTTTTTCAATAGGCTGATATGGAATACATTGTGAACCATTACGTTCTCAGGGAGTTGCAATCTATAAGCATTGGGTCCTAGGCATTTGAGGATTTTGTACGGCCCACAATACCTTGGACTTAGCTTCTTGCAATCTCCTAGGGATAGAGAACTCTTTTTAGGGCGTACACAAATGAAGACCATGTCTCCTTCTTCGAAGACTCTTTCTTGACGCTTCAAATCCGCGTATGCCTTCTTCGCTTGATGATAAAGTGGAAGAACTTGCCTTCTCCTCCTCCACAATATGCAGTTGCTACTTGAACACCACATCATGGCTCGCAATGATCTTCTTTGCCTCTTGGTCATATAATTTGTAAGCCTTCTACTCATCATTATAACCCAAGAAGATACATTTTCTACTTTTTTATTTTAACTTGTTTCTCTTCTCATCTGAAACACATGCAAAACATTCAAATCCAAAAATTCTGAAATGTGAGATAGATGGTTTCAGGCGTTTTTCCCTTGAGAGCCTTTGTGTAGCTCCAATTTAGAATGTAGATTGCAGTACTAACAACTTCAGCCCAAAAATGGTTAGGCAATCCCTTTCCCTTTAGCATGCATCTTGCCATCTCCACAATGGTGCAATTCCTGCATTCCACAACACTGTCCTATTGAGGTGTGTGAAGCATCGTCAATTGACGCTTGATTCCTATGCTCTTGCAAAAGTCTTCAAACTCCTTTGAGTTGAACTAACCACCAACATTTGTTCAAAACTTCTTCACACTTTTCCTTGTTTCATTCTCAACAAGTTTTAGTAATTCTTTAAACTCACCAAAAGCTTAAGCCTTATCACGAAGGAAGTACACTCACATTGTCCTACTGTAGTAGTTGACAATGAACATAAAATAAGAAGATTCCCCTAAGGCCTATGTAGGCATCTTATTGCACAAGTTAGCATGCACCAACTCTAGAGGAGCATGTGCTCTATTCTTGCTTTCTTGTGGAAATGCCTTTCTCTGTTGCTTGCCCATCATACAAACTTCACATGGTGCCTTCAATATAGTCTCACTGTCTGCAGGTAGGTGAGCAACCATACTATGCTTGTGCATCTCCTTCAACACTGCAAATCCGATGTGTCCAAACCTTTCATGCCAAAGCTTACTTATGCCCACTCGAGTGGTGGCTATAATAGTCCTTAGCTCATACAAGTTATTCCTTCTTTCTCCTTTGCCAAAAACTTTACCAGCAATGTCGAGAATTTCCACACCACTTGTCTTCTTGAACCTCACTTCATGATTAAGATAAGTTATGGCAACAAAACTGATAATAGATTTCTTCTAATTTTGGGAACATACAACACATTTGAAATATTTTTGACTTCACCATTTGCAACAATAAAAAAAATAATACTTGTGCCTATAACAGGGAATTTTGCATCATTTCCAACCGTCACAGTGATGGATCCTTGTAGAGGCTGCATAGAACTATATAGACCTTTCTTGTTGGTCATGTAATGAGAGACCCCACTATCCAACACCCATGAGTAAGTGGTAGATTCTTCTTGCGCCAAGGAGCACACTTCCTCAATGTTTGCCATGAATAACTCCAACCCTGCTTTAGTCATATTGGTTGTCTCTTTTCCTTTACTTTTAAGGGTACTATTATTTTCATCTGCCTTCTTGACATGACAATCTACGATTGCATGTCCGCTCTTCTTGTAGTAGAAGCACTCTCCTTGAAAATTTTTCTTACCACGCTTCCTCTTTTTGTCACCATCATTTCTGGTGGAGAAACGACCTTTGCCTTTTGTAGCGGGGGCAGAGAATGCAGCATCTCCATTATTGCTTCTTTCTCAGGCTTTCAGCCTCAACTCCTCCTCCATCAATAATGCACAAAAATCCTCAAAATTCAAAGCTTGAGGTATCACCTGAGTATTAAGGGTAATTAATAGTCTATCAAACTTTTATAAACAAATCCAAAGACACTTGCAAGCTAGCTCCTCGCTAGTCTTTTGTATCCTAGAACTAGCCATTTGGTCGCATAGATTTTTAATCCAAGTGATGAATGCTTCAATCATCTCTCCTTCAGCAAACCTCTTCGCTACTAGTTGCTTCTCCAAGTTTTGAATCCTTGTTTGGTTTTGCGTTTCATACTGACTCCTCAGTACCTTTCAAGACTCTTGCACAGTCTTCGATCCCTAGAGCCCCCTGGGCTTTGATAACATGTAAAAATTACATAGTGTAGCAAATAGAATTTGAGAAAGAGATAGAGACTACACAATAGATAAGAGGAGAATTAAAAATATTATTTGGCTCCAACCAACTAATACAAGCTTTGTCCACCCGTAAGCTTCCACAAACTTGTCCTCAACGACCCCACGTATGAAGTGATACCTCACCTCCATGTGTTTCGTCTTCGCATGGAAGACAAATTCTTGGCTAACTGAATAGCACTCGTAGAATCCGAATGCAGTGTAGGGATAGCATCAATACCAAGGTTAGCAACTAAACGACCCAACCAAATGGCCTCCTTGCAAGCCTCAGCTGCAACATACTCGGCCTCTGTAATAGAAAGGGCCATGTGTTTTTACACCCTAGACATCAAAGAAACAATACCTCTAGCATAGGTGAATACATAGCCGAAAGTGGACTTCCTACTATCTACATGTCCTGCATAATCAGAGTTAGTGTACCCCACGACTCCTTTATCCTGGCTGCCGTAGCATATGCACATATTTGCAGTGCCCTTCAGGTGCCTCATGATACCCTTCACGACATCCCAATACTTCTTGCCAGGTGTAGCCATATAGCGTGCCACAACACCAACTGCAAAGGCAATATCTGGACGAGTGGCTATCATGGCATACATAAGACTGCCCACTGCAGATGCATAGGGAATCTTGGTCATCTCGGCCCTCTACTCATCAGTTTGTGGACAATCATCCTGTGATACCTTCACATAAGAAGGCAATGGGCACCCAATAGGCTTTACGTCGTCTTGCATGCGGAAGCGCTCAAGGACTTTATGAATGTACTCCCTCTGTGACAAGTAGAGGAGTCCCTGATACCTGTCGCATCTAATGCGCATACCAAGTATGTGAGTGGCCTATCCCAGATCTTTCATCTTAAAGCTCTTCTTGAGCTAAGCCTTAGGAGCATCTAGCTCATCATGAGCTTTCCCTGCTATCAGCATATCATCCACATAGAGTACCAAAATCAATAAAGAGCCATCACGGGCTTTCTTTGTGTAAAGACACGGATCCATAGCACTTTGGCTGTAGCCCTGTGATTGCATAAAGGCATCAAACTTATGATACCACTCCCTAGGTGCCTATTTCAAGCCATAAAGACTTTTCTTCTATTTGGACACTAGGTGCTGCTTGCCAGATTTTGCAAAGCCCTTAGGCTGCTCCATATAAATCTCATCATACAAGTCCCCATGTAAGAAAGCCGTCTTGACATCCATCTGGTATAAATCGAAGTCAAGCTGAGCAACCAAAGCCAAGACTAAGTGCAGGGTGGTCATCTTAACCACAGGAGAAAAGACCTTGTCAAAGTCCACACCATGCTCCTGCTTAAAACCGTTTACTACCAATCTAACCTTGTATGCCGGCTTGGGATGTCCAGGGGTAATTTTTAGCTTCACTTGCATGGAAAAGCCTTCTTGCCCGTAGGCAAGGAAACCAAATCCTAAGTGTCATTCTTATGCAGGAATTCTATCTCAAACTGCATAGCCCTCTCCTAGGAGTGACTGTCACCCCTGTGCATAGCCTCATCATAGGTGAAAGGCTCTCCTGCATCTGTAACTAAGACATAATGCATCGAGGGTTGAAATCTATCAGGCGGACGTCTGTCTCTAGTAGACGGCAGGCTCTGCTGCCTGCCTAGCTACCTGTCCAACACCCTAACCATGAGCATCTGCTACAGTTGTAGGCTTTTCAACTGGCTGTGTGGGAGCTCTCAGCTCCTCTTGAAATATGACCCTGCGGATCTCAACAACTCTCTCAGGTTGCCTATGCATTTCATCTTCATGGAAGACTACATCATGACTGCGGATGACTTTCCGCACCTATGGATCCCAGAGACGGTAATCCATCTTGCCTGCATCACCATAACCAAGGAAAATGCATTTGACACTCTTGAGATCTAGCTTACTTCTCTTGTCCCTGGGCACATGACAAAATGCCTGACATCCAAAGACACGGAGATGCGCATAAGAGGGAGGTTTTCCAGTCCATACCTCCTCTGCAACCTGGAAATCCAAACCACTAGAAGGTGATTTGTTTATGACATGCACAGCTGTACTAACTGCCTCAGCCCAAAAGCTCTATGGTAGGCCTGCATGGCTAAGCATAGTGCGTACACGCTCCTGGATGGTTCTATTCATCCATTTAGCCAAACCATTCTGGGAGGGGGGTGTAGGGGGTGGTCAACTGACGCTTAACACCCCTCTCATCACATAACTGCTCAAAAGCACGTGAGACATACTCACCCCCATTATCTATCCTTAGGCATTTTAGCCTATACCCAGACTGGTTCTCAACCAATGCAAGCCATCTCTGAAACACAGCCAAGACATAGGATTTCAGCTTAATGGGATAAGCCCAAACTTTTCATGAAAAATAATCTATGAACGTAACAAAATACTTTGCACCACCCATAGACTGACAAGGCATGGGCCCACAAACATCCGAATGTACCAATGCCAAGGGCTCACTCATGTGTGGCCTACCAGACTTCTTATGCATAGACCTAGTCTGCCTGCCATAAAGACAATGCTCACATGAATCAAAACATGCATAATCAAGGGGCGGTAAGTACTGCAAACCAGAAAGCATTTTCATTCCCTTCAAAAACATATGGCCCAAACGGGCATGCCAAAGAGATACATGTGGGATAGAACCCACATACAAAACATGATCAAGGAAAGAAGCTGATACAATCAAGGGGTAGAGACTGCCAGCCTTGGCACCTCTCGCAATCACAAGTCTACCACCACGAGTGATCTTTCATGCAGAGTCTCCAAAACATACATGATACCCTCTGTCATCAAGCTGTCTAGCTGACATGAGACTGCGTGACAAAGCAGGTACATGACGTACATCCTGCATAAAAAAACTACTGCTAGAAGGAAATTGTAGCCTAACATCACCAATGCCCACAATATTAAGAGAGCTGACATCACCCAAGTGCATAGAACCCGAAACAGTATGGTATGAATGAAACCACTCTTCAGCAAGGTGTCACATGAAAGGACGCACCTGAGTCCAAGAGCCAACACTGTGCATACATAGAGTGTATCTTTGTCATCTCTACGAAGCACTAGAAGAAGTTGCTAGGATATAATCATCATCATCAACATTCTCAGGCTGCATAATATTGATCTCTTCAATTTTAATACTGGACTTTGCAGGTACTATGCTGTGATCAGAAGACTTATCCTGCACTTTGTCTTTCCCCTTATCTTTGCACCTTTCATTGCGCAATTCATGGCATTGTGGCCTAATATGGCCCTTTTTACCACAATGGTGAAAAGTAACATCTGCATTTCTACCACGGGATTTGCTACGTGACTTCCCACGAGACTTGGATCGAGATTTCTGAGAATCCCGTCCACGGCCACTACCACTGCCATGCTTTCCATATCCATCATTCCTACCTCTAACTGTCATAGCATGAGTCACACAAGAGGCATCCAAATTCTTACGATTAACCTCTTCCTGCAGAAGAGCACTCTCAACATTAGATAATTTCAAGGTAGTAGTAGAGGCACATAATGCAGTGCGGAATACATCCCGTGACTCATTAAGAGAACCAAGCAAGAAAAGAGGAGTGACATCCTTGGCAAAAGTGATGTCCTACGAAGTCAAGTTCTTGAGTATAGCATGGAACTAGCTCAAGTGAGCAGACATAGTCACATTCTCCTTCATGTGTAGATCCATAAGCTGCTTCAGCCAATACATCTGACTCGCTGGACTTTTCTTGTCATAGAGATTTTTGATCTTTTCCCACAACTGCCATGCACTCTGTTCTTCCTCAAATACATTATAGTGAACCTGTTCTGTGAGAGACAATACAATAGTGGACTTGCATAACTCATCAAGCTCAAGCCATTCCTCATCTGGCATAGTCGTAGGCAGATGCCCGCTTAACCCCAAAGGTTTGATCTGTGATTTTTGTACCAACACCCCTGCCAAATATGGCTCTTCCAATAAGAGTAATTTGTACCATCAAGCTTAGTGATATTGAAAATAGCATGATCAGTGGACGAACTCGCCATAGTGCAGGCTGGAAGACTATAGACAATTCAAAACTACTTGCTGTTTACTATAGAAAATGACAAGAAAATCACCAAAATCAAGGAAAAATGGCGAAGAAAGTGGAACCAAAGTTGCTGCCCACCAAGTACTAGTGAAAGTACATCATTTTAGAGTGTTTCAACATGAAAAATCCATGTCAGTCCATACATATATGCTTGCTATAATAAATTTCAGATTTTAATAAAAGAGAGCTAACAGTGCCAAAATCGGATCCCAAGGCAATCAGATATTGCCAAGACCAAAGCCAGCATCATGCAGACATAGCATAAGCATATGACGGTCGATAAGAATGAATCCAACACCCAAGTATATCATACAAACATCTGCTAGTGAGTAGGCACACCCCCCAGGCAACAGGGAAAAGTGTTCTTTCCACTACCAAAACTTGACACAAGTAGGTGTCAGTTCACAAAGATACGGATCCAAAACTGAGACTTAGCTCATAAGCATACAGTGAACCAAGACATATGATGTATCATCCCAAAAGGTAAGAAGTCCCAAAGTCTCAAGTGTCTGTGACTACTCAATAGTATGTAACGGCTCAATGCATTAAAATACCACCTGATCAATGTCTGATAAGCATTCAAGAATGCTCCCACTAGCATAAAAGCCATATGTACAAGCTCAAGAGCTCAAGCTAAGGCAAGACATAGTGCCAATGACATAAGTCCAAGACAATACATCAATAGTACATCCCGAACATGTAGGCAGTAGAGCATCTGTACGTCTATGTCGAGCCCCAAGTGTTAATACATCACCATATAAGCCCAAAACATAGCTCGAAAAGCATAGGCATAAGTATATATGAGTAAAATGACTTCAGCCCAACTATGTACAGTAGTGATTTACTATTCAAAACTGAGAATTTTAGCACCAAATCAGCTCCAAATGGTTGCCAAACAATAGGCATACATTCCCCTAACATCCGGGCATCAAATGGGACCAATCGGGCATCAAATGATAGTGCCAAACAAGCTGTAGAATCAAATGTCAGTGTAACACTGTCATAAACTACCTGTGGATTGTTATGATAGTCCCAAAACAGTGTTAACTCAATCCAAATGCTATGCCAACACATCAACCATCAAAACAAAGCATCAAAGCATGTTCATATGCCCAAAATGGAGCCTTTCCAAGTGCTAATGGAGGGGGAGAGCTGCTATTATGACTATCAATACTGAAGACACATATGGGAGGGCTGCGTGATTCCTCCAACTGTAAATGCTAGTCCTGGGGCTGCAGAAAATGGTGGCCAAGCTTCGGAGGGGTCCAGTTAAAGCCAAGGAAGGCCTCAAACAAGCTCCAACAAGTCTTGTTCAAAGGCAAGTGAGATATGAAGCAAGGGAGCTTCAATGTTGGCTGCCCCAATCTTGTTTACAGTCTCTAAGACCAAAGAACTGAAGTAAACCCTGAAGAAAATGATCAAATACCTTTGATATAATGCCCTGAAGGTGCCCAACAATGCCGGGAAGGTGCTCAGGAAGTCGAGGAGTGACGGGAGCTTGAAGGAGTCAGATATGGTTGCTGGAAAGGAGACCCAATGCAAGTAGGGAGTCGATGGGATGCTCAGAATGCCATGAACCAAGCTCAAGAGTCTGAAAGCAAATCTCTGATACCAGTTAAAAGGGAGCGACAGATGAAAGGTTGTACTCGAGAGCTATGGCGGGAGAGCAAGAGCAAGAAAGGGGGAGACTAGAAATGGGAACTCCAACAGTTACAATGTGTGATTGGGCCTTCCTTTATTCAAACTGTCACTAAAAGAATAAGGAATAAAGTGACGGTGAGACGGGCGCTTGCCACCTGTAGTATGCAGTGGCGGTGACTGTCAATTTAGTAATACACGGGTGGCTAGGTAGAGGCGCCTTTACTCCCAACAGGATTTCCAACCTTAGATAAAATAAAAGAAAAAGATAATGCTAGTGAATCATGCGTTGAACAAAGATGGCCGCCAGAAAATGGAAAAGTTTCAATTAGCAGGTTGCGATTTTGGCTACGACTGTGGAGGGGACTTCGCTAATTTCTCTCTTCTTTGTCTCCTCTTGACTTCTGTTATTTTCTATGTCTCTGTTGACTGTTAGCATAATAGAATGACTCAAGCTACTGATCCAAGGCTTGAAGCAGCTTCAAAAACGGTAGAAGTGATTGCAACTAGAAATTGTGAATAGCTTATTCTTCCATCACCATCTATGTCTGCCCCTTTTATCATTTTCGTGAGCTTCTTAGCTATGAGAGCATGTCCAAGTCGTGCCATTGACTGAGCTAGTTCTACTACAATAAAAAATCCGTTGCCATCGGTGTCAAATGATGAAAAAGATCCTGTAATTGGTATTATGTGTATGGTGATGGCTAATCCTTGCTCAAATCAGGGGCAAGAAAATCAATAAACTCTTGAAACTCAATCCAACCATTGTGTGTGCTCTCGGTGTCATGTGCTCTCTACCGTCACTATCTGTCTAGTGCATCATATGAAGAAATCATATGATCTCTATGCCTCAGGGTTATTATACCCTGCGATTGAATATCAATGAGACTTGGTGTGTATCTCTTGAGCATTTGAGGAGGCATTTCTAGTAAAATAATAGGGATGTTGTACTCCATCCCTGTGCTCAACCCATTTTGTCACGAAGTCCCTTGCCATGGCTAGTGCACCTCTTGATCAAGAACAGCTAGCTGAACTGAATGAATTTTTTTTCAAGTTTGATCAAGATGCAAATGGGAGCATCACAATACTAAGGCTTTCCTCTCTCTTGAGGTCATGGGGCCTAGAACCAAACAAAAAACTCCACACTACTAGCTACCTAGCTCAGCCATGGCTCTGATACCATGTTGAGAATCATGGAACTAGAACTAGATGAGCTATGGTGGATGGATATCAAGCATACTATACCTAATTAGATTAAGAATTTTTAACTCAGGTGAACTAAGTTCTAAGATAGATTATCTTGGACCCATGAACACATTCGTGAGTGACCCAAATTTTTGTACCATATATTGAAATGAGTGTTAAGTACATGCCTTTATAGCTTTATGGATAGTACCACTTTTTCTCTCTCTACTTAGGGGATTTTAGGCATCCTAGAGCATACATCATTGTCTATTTTCTAGTACAAAGCCACTTATGGCCAAGCATCATTTGCTATTCTCAACACCCCCCATCCACCCTTGCTGGCTTTTGCCTCCCCTTCATGATGATATGGACCGGGAGACTAGCTCTTTGGCAGCCTAGTCAAGGTAAGGCTTGAAACTTTAAATATTTGCTAAGGGCTTTTACATCCACTATGGGAAACAAGATCCACTATGCGAAATAAAGATCCACTGTGGGAATATTTTTGTTATCGACAGTGGGAGAATATTTTATTTATCTTCTTTGTGCGTCTTTATCCCTTTTGTTGATGCGTGGTACATGCTTTTTCGGTCCAGTCTTCTTGACATGATCTTTGTGCTTTATAGGTACATGGCTTTCTTTTGACAAGCTTTCTTTGCCATACATAGGATTGTCCTTTGGCTCGGCATGGATGTTGCAATGTTTTTGGCATAAAAGATGAACATATTTCTCTTTGGATATCTCTCGAATTCGGAGTACATGGCTTGACATGGCATGGTATAAGCAAATCGTTTTGATTTTGTGATATGGGAAGGTCTTACCCCCACGAGTATTCTTGGGCAGTGTCTAATCCCGATTACAAAGTGCTTGGACAAATATTGGAATGGATGCATAGTGTTAGTGTAACAGACACTCGATGACATAGATACTCAATGAGTTTTTGCAATGATTCAAGCACCTTTTTATGTGTGTGCAAGCAAGATAAAATCTATTTGAGTGTGTATGAAGGCAAAGTTGAGTGTGAGAAATGATTGGTGTGAAGAGGCTTTAGTGATAAGGATTTTCAACCTTAGATAATAGAAAAGAAAAAGATAATGATTGTGAATCATGCGACGAACAAAGATGGCTGCCGGAAAATGGCACAGTTTCAATGAATAGGTCAGGATTATGGCTGCGACTATGGAGGGGACTTTGCTAATTTCTCTCTTCTTTGTCTCCTCTTGACTCTTGTTCTTTTCTATGTCTATGTTGACTGTTAGCATAACATAATGACTCAAGCTGCTGATCCAAGGCTTGAAGCAGCTTAAAAACAACAAAAGTGATTGCAGCTGCAAATTGTGAATAGGTTATACTTCCATCACCATCTATGTCTACCTCTTTTATCATTCTTGTGAGCTTGTTAGCTGTGAGTGCATGTCCAAGCCGTGCCATTGACTTAGCTAGCTCTGCTACAAACTCTCGAAACTCGATCAAACCATTGTATTTTCTCTCTCAGTCATGTGCTCTCGACCATCACTGTCTGTCCAGTGCATCATCTAAAGAAAGTATACGATCTCTATGCCTCAGGGTTATTATACCCTGTGATTGAATATCGATGAGACTTCATGTGTATCTCTTGAGCATTTGAGGAGGCATTTCCGGTAAAATAACACGGATGTTGTACTCCATCCCTATGCTCCAACCCATTTTGTCAAGATGTCCCTCGCCATGGCTACTGCACCTCTTGATCAAGAACAGCTAGCTGAATTGAAGGAAACGTTTTTCAAGTTTGATCGAGATGCAAATGGGAGCATCACAGAACTAAAGCTTTGTTCTCTCTTGAGATCATGGGGCCTAGAACCAAACAAAAGAATCCACACCACTAGCTACCTAGCTCGGCAATGGCTCTGATACCATGTTGAGAATCATGGACCTAGAACTAGATGAGCTATTGTGGATGGATATCAAGCATACTATACATAATTAGAATGAGAAATTTTAACTCAAGTGAATTAAGTTATAAGATAGATTATCTTGGACCCATAAACACATTCCTGAGTGACCCAAATTTTTGTACCATATATTGAAATGAGTGTTAAGTACATGCCTTTATAGCTTTATGGATAGTACCACTTTTTCTCTCTATTCTTAGGGGATTTTAGAAATCCCTGCCTAGAGCATACATCATTGTCTATTTTCTAGTATAAAGCCACTTATGGACAAGCATCATTTGCTATTCTTAATACCCCCCTCAAATGATGAGTCTCCACCCTTGTTGGCTTTTGCCTCCCCTTCATGATGACATGGCTTGGGCAAGCATCATTTGCTTTTCTTAACACCCCCCCTAAAATGATGAGTCTCCACCCTTGCTGGCTTTTGCCTTCCCTTCATGATGACATGGCCCACGAGACTAGCTCTTTGGCAGCCTAGTCAAGGTCAAGCTTGAAAATTTACATATTTGGTAAGGGCTTTTACATCCACTATGGGAAACAAGATCCACTATGGGAAATAAAGATCCACTATGGGAATATTTTTGTTATCACCAACGGGTGAATATTTTCTTCATCTTCTTTGTGCATCTTTATCCCTTTTAGTGATGTGTGGTACATGCTTTTTTCTCCAGTCTTCTTGACATGATCTTTGTGCTTTATAGGTACATGGCTTTCTTTTGACAAGCTTTCTTTGCCATACATAGGACTGGCCTTTGGCTTAGCATGGATGTTGCAATGTTTGTGGCATAGTAGATGAACATATTTCTCTTTGGATATCTCTCGAATTCGGAGTACATGGATTGACATGGCATGGTATAAGCAAATCATTTCAATTTTGTGATATGGGAAGGTCTTACCATGAGTATCCTCGGGCAGTGTCTAATCCTGATTACAAAATACTTTGACAAATATTGGAATGGATGCGTAGTGTTAGTGTAGCAGACACTTGATGACATAGATACTAAATGCATTTTTGCAAGGATTCAAGCACCTTTTTATGTGTGTGCAAGCAAGATAAAATCTATTTGAGTGTGTATGAAGGTTAAGCTGAGTGTGAGAAATGATTGTTGTGAAGAGGCTTTAGTGATAAGTATTTTCAACCTTAGATAAAATAAAAGAAAAAGATAATGACTATGAATCATGCGACGAACAAAGATGGCTGCTAGAAAATGGCACAGTTTCAATCAACAGGTCATGATTCTGGTTGCGACTGTGGAGGGGACTTCGCTAATTTCTCTCTTCTTTGTCTCCTGTTGACTCCTGTTCTTTTCTCTATCTCTGTTGACTATTAGCATAATAGAATGACTCAAGCTACTGATCCAAGGCTTGAAGCAGCTTGAAAAACAGTAGAAGTGATTGCAGCTGCAAATTGTGAATAGCTTATTCTTCCATCACCATCTATGTCTGCCTCTTTTATCATTTTCGTGAGCTTCTTAGTTGTGAGTACATGTCCAAGCCATGCCATTGATTGAGCTAGCTCTGCTACAATAAGAAAGCTGTTGTTATTGGTGTCAAACACACAAAAAAGATAATGTAATTGCTCTTCTTTGCATGGCGATGGCTGATCCTTGCTCAAATTATGGGCAAGAAAATCAGCAAACTCTTGAAACTCAATCAAACCATTGTATTTTCTATCTGCATCATGTGCTCTCTACCATCACTGTCTGTCCAGTGCATCATCTGAAGAAAGCATATGATCTCTGTGCCTCAGGGTTATTATACCCTACGATTGAATATCAATGAGACTTGGTGTGTATCTCTTGAGCATTTGAGGAGACATTTCTGGTAAAATAATAGGGATGTTGTACTCCATCCCTGTGCTCCAACCCATTTTGTCACGAAGTCCCTCGCCATGGCTAGTGCACCTCTTCATCAAGAACAACTAGCTGAATTGGCGGAAAAGTTTTTCAAGTTTGATCGAGATGTAAATGGGAGCATCACAAAACTAAAGCTTTGCTCTCTCTTGAGGTTATGGGGCCTAGAGCCAAACAAAAGAACCCACATCACTAGCTATGTAGCTCAGCCATGGCTCTCATACCATGTTGAGAATCATGGACCTAGAACTAGATGAGCTATGGTGGATAGAAATCAATTATACTATACATAGATAGAATGAGAAATTTTAACTCAAGTGAATTAAGTTCCAAGATAGATTATCTTGGACCCATAAACACATTCCTGAGTGACCCAAATTTTTGTACCATATATTGAATTGAGTGTTAAATACATGCCTTTATAGCTTTATGGATAGTATAACTTTTTCTCTCTATGCCTATGGGATTTTAGGCATCTGTACCTAGAGCATACATCATTGTCTATTTTCTAGTACAAAGCCACTTATGGGCAAGCATGATTTCCTATTCTCAACACCATCCTCAAATGATGAGTCTCTACCCTTGCTGGCTTTTGCCTCCCCTTTATGATGGCATGGCCCGGAGACTAGCTCTTTGGCAGCCTAGTCAAGTTAAGGCTTGAAACTTTACATATTTGGTAAGGGCTTTTACATCCACTATGGGAAACAAGATCCACTATGGGAAATAAAGATATACTATGGAAATATTTTTGTTATCGGTAGAGCAGGAGAATATTTTCTTCATCTTCTTTGTGCGTCTTTATCCCTTTTGTTGATGCGTGGTACATGCTTTTTGGTCCAGTCTTCTTAACATGATCTTTGTGCTTTATAGGTACATGGATTTCTTTTGACAAGCTTTTTTTGCCATACATAAGATTGGCCTTTGGCTTAGCATGGATGTTGCAATGTTTTTAGCATAGAAGATAAACATATTTCTCTTTGGATATCTCTCGAATTCGGAGTACATGGCTTGACATGGCATGGTATAAGAAAATCATTTCGATTTTGTGATATGGGAAGGTCTTATCACGAGTATTATCGGGCAGTGTCTAATCGTGATTACAAAATGCTTTGACAAATATTAGAATGGATGCATAGTGTTAGTGTAACTGACCCTCGATGACATAGATACTCAATGATTTTTTGCAAGGATTCAAGCACCTTTTTATGTGTGTGCAAGAAAGATAAATACTATTTGAGTGTGTATGAAGGCAAAGATGAGTGTGAGAAATGATTGGTGTGAAGAGGCTTTAGTGATAATGATTTTCAACCGTATATAAAAGAAAAGAAAAAGATAATGACAGTGAATCATGTGACGAACAAAGATGGCTGCCAGAAAATGGCACAGTTTCAATCAGCACGTTTGATTTTGGCTGCGACTGTGGAGGGAACTTCGGTAATTTATCTCTTCTTTGTCTCCTCTTGACTCCTGTTCTTTTATCTGTCTCTGTTGACTATTAGCATAATCGAATGACTCAAGCGGCTGATCCAAGGCTTGAAGCAGCTTCAAAAATAGCAGAAGTGATTACAGCTACAACTTGTGAATAGCTTATTCTTCCATCACCATCTATGTCAGCCTCTTTTATCATTTTCGTGAGCTTCTTAGCTATGAGTGCATGTCCAAGCCGTGCCATTGATTGAGCTAGCTCTAATAGAATAATAAAGCCGCTGCCATCGGTGTCAAACGCACGAAAAGGAGCCTATAACTGCTCTTCTGTGTATGGTGCTGGCTGTTCCTTGCTCAAATTAGGGGCAAGAAAATTAACAAACTCTTGAAACTCGATCAAACCATTTTTTTTGCTCTCTGCGTTATGTGCTCTCCACTATCACTGTCTATCGAGTGCATCATCGGAAGAAAGGATATGATCTCTGTGCCTCAGGGTTATTATACCCTACGATTGAATATCGATGAGACCTGGTGTGTATCTCTTGAGCATTTGAGGAGGCATTTCTAGTAAAATAACACGGATGTTGTACTCCATCCCTGTGCTCCAACCGATTTTCTCACGAAGTCCCTTGCCATGGCTAGTGCATCTCTTGATCAAGAACAGCTAGCTGAATTGAAGGAAATATTTTTCAAGTTTGATCGAGATGCAAATGGGAGCATCACAAAACTAAAGCTTTGCTCTCTCTTGAGGTTATGGGGCCTAGAGCCAAACAAAAGAACCCACATCACTAGCTATCTAGCTCATCCATGGCTCTCAAACCATGTTGAGAATCATGGACCTAGAACTAGATGAGCTATGGTGGATGGAAATCAATCATACTATGCAAAGATAGAATGAGAAATTTTAACTCAAGTGAATTAAGTTCCAAGATAGATTATCTTGGACCCATAAACACATTCCTGAGTGACCCAAATTTTTGTACCATATATTGAATTGAGTGTTGAATACATGCCTTTATAGCTTTATGGATAGTACAACTTTTTCTCTCTGTGCTAAGGGGTATTTAGGCATCTCTGCCTAGAGCATACATCATTGTCTATTTTCTAGTACAAAGCCACTTATGGGCAAGCATCATTTCCTATTCTCAACACCGTCCTCAAATGATGAGTCTCTACTGTTGTTGGCTTTTGCCTGTCCTTCATGATGACATGGCCCGGGAGACTAGCTCTTTGGCAGCCTAGTCAAGTTAAGGCTTGAAACTTTACATATTTGGTAAGGGCTTTTACATTCACTATGGGAAACAAGATCCAATATGGGAAATAAAGATCCACTATGGAATATTTTTGTTATCGGCAGTGGGAGAATATTTTCCGTATCTTCTTTGTGCATCTTTATCCCTTTTGTTGATGCGTGGTACATGCTTTTTTCTCCAGTATTCTTGACATGATCTTTGTGCTTTATAGGTACATGGCTTTCTTTTGACAAGCTTTCTTTGCCATACATAAGATTGGCCTTTGGCTTAGCATGGATGTTGCAATGTTTTTGGCATAAAAGATGAACATATTTCTCTTTGGATATCTCTCGAATTTGGAGTACATGGCTTGACATGGCATGGTATAAGCAAATCATTTCGATTTTGTGATACGGGAAGGTCTTACCACGAGTATTCTCAGGCAGTGTCTAATCCTGATTACAAAATGCTTTGACAAATATTGGAATGGATGCGTAGTGTTAGTGTAACAGACACTTGATGACATAGATACTCAATGAGTTTTTGCAAGGACTCAAGCACCTTTTTATGTGTGTGCAAGCAAGATAAAATATATTTGAGTGTGTATGAAGGTAAAGTTGAGTGTGAGAAATGATTGGTGTGAAGAGGCTTTAGTGATAAGGATTTTCAACCTTAGATAAAATAAAAGAAAAAGATAATGACTGTGAATCATGCGACCAATAAAGATGGCCGCCAGAAAATGGCACAGTTTCAATTAGCAGGTCACGATTCTAGTTGCGACTGTGGAGGGGACTTCGCTAATTTGTCGCTTCTTTGTCTCCTCTTGACTCTTGTTCTTTTCTATGTCTCTGTTGATTGTTAGCATAATAGAATGACTCAAGCTAGTGATCCAAGGCTTGAAGCAGCTTCAAAAACAACAGAAGTGATTGCAGCTGCAAATTGTGAATAGCTTATTCTTCCATCACCATCTATGTCTATCTCTTTTATCATTTTTGTGAGCTTCTTAGTTGTGAGTGCATGTCCAAGTCGTGCCATTGACTAAGCTAGCTCTGCTACAATAATAAAGGCGCTACTATCGGTGTCATACACATGAAAAAGAGCCTGTAACTGATCTTCTGTGTATGGTGCTGGATGTTCCTTGCTCAAATCAGGGGCAAGAAAATCAACAACACCGATCAAACCATTGTTTTTGCTCTTTGTGTCATGTGCTCTCCACCGTCATTGTCTGTCTAGTGCATCATCATGGAAGTGGTGATAAAACACTCTGCACTTTTTATTTCTAATTATGAACACATCACAGGTGTGACAGCAGTACAACATCACATTAATCTAAAAGAGGGAGCAAGGCCAATGGTGCAGCGTCTATGACGGTTGGGAGTAGTTCAACAAAATGCTCTACTCACTGAGGTGCAACAACTTTTGAAGGCAGGCTTCATCTATCCAATAGGGGACTCAGATTGGGTTTCACCTGTGGTGGTAATAACTAAGAAGAATGGAAAATGGAGGATTTGTGTGGACTACAAGCTGCTAAATGTTGCAACAAAGAGAGATCACTTTCCTCTTCCCTTTCAGGATGAAATACTCAACGAGGTGGCCGGGCATGAGAGATACACTGTTTGTGATGGGTATTCAGGTTATTTCCAAATCCGAATAGCTGAGGAGGATCAACAGAAGACCACCTTCATTGCACCTTGGGGTTTTTTTTCTTACAAAGTAATGCCATTTGGATTAACAAATTCCCCAGCTACCTTCCAGAAATTCATGAATTATGTCTTTCAACCATATTTTGGGAAATCCATCAGGGTCTTTTTTGATGATTTTTGTATTTATAGTTCTAAGGATCTACATCTAGGGAAGGTGGATGAAGCTTTCAATCACCTCACACAAATGGGGGGGCAATTAAACCATGAGAAGTGTCGCATTGGCGAAAGCATTGTAATTTTGTTAGGGCATGTCGTAAGTGAGAGGGGCATTGAAGCAGATCCAAACAAAGTTAAGGCCCTATTGGCAGTGCCATCACCATCTTCTGTGAAGCAACTAACCTCTTTCATTCAAAAGGTGTGATATATGGGGCGGTTCATTCATCTTCTCTCCCAATTAGTATTTCCACTGCAACAGTTAACCCACTCTGAGGAGCTCCTGTGGAGTGATGAAAGCGAAAGGTGCTTTCACGAGGTGAAGAAGGCTCTTAGCACCCTTCCTATAATTTTATAGCCTTGCTAGGATCAAGAGTTTTTTGTCAACCCGAGTTTTGGGGAAGATGCTCTAGGGGCAGCACTAATACAAAAGGATGCTAAAACTAGCCTAATGAGACCGGTTTACTTTTCTAGCAAAGTAATGACATCATCAGAACGAGGGTACAAGATGGTGGAAGTGATGGTTTTGTCTCTAATGTTTGCTGTAAGAAAGTTTCGTCCTTATCTTCTCCGTAGGCCGTTCATAGTGATCACGACAGAAGAGCATTTTCCCTATGCCTTACATCACATGGATGTTTCAGCCCAGAATTGCTAAGTGGATGATACAACTCCAAGAGTTTGACTACACCTTCAAGGTGGAGGATTCTACTCGAGCTTGCCTAGCTGATTTTTTGACCCATAGATATCATCAAAAGAAGGAAAAGGAGAAGGAAAAGGTAAAAGAGAAGACACCTTCTTTTGAGGAGCTACCACGGGTGGAGAATGCCCATGCCCTCTACTTTGATGGGGCATACAAGCGTATTAAAGACAGAGCGGCAGCAGGAATAGTGGTCTTCAGTCCCGAAGGTGACAAACTTTATGGAGAAGGTATCAGCTTGGAGGATGTCCATTCTAACAATGAGGCAGAATATCAAGCCTTGCTTTTAGGTTTGAGGTGGTGTCTCTCACATGGTGTCACTTGACTTAATGTTTTTGGGGATTCTATGCTAATTGTTAAGCAAATGAAAGGAATCTGGGAAATCTCATGAGAAAGCTACAAAAAGCGCAAATCTATTTTGTGCCAAGGTGCACAAATGGTGACGCAGATGCTCTAGCAGCTGAAAAATTGAAAGAGGTAATGGTGGGCATCATTGCAGTAAAGCTTCCCTTGTTTCAAGGCGAGTTTCAACTACAAGATGTGCTTTGTTTTCTTGAGCATGGTGAGGCACCTACACATATGAGTAAGAGTGAGAAAAGGTGGCTGGCTTCTAGGGCCACTAAATACCTCTTGATAAATGATGTGTTGTATTGGAAAGGAAAGGATGCAGTGCGTAGAAGGGTGCCAACAACAAAGGATATTATGGATGTGATTAAGAGCTGACATGAGGGGGTTTGTGGCGGACATTTTGCTCAAGAAATAACTAGCAAGAAGATTCTCCATGCTGGTTTTGTGTGGCCTAGTCTACATCGAGATGTGCAACATTGGTGCCGCACTTGTGACGATTGCCAAAAGGCCGAACCAAGGAAGCTAGTGCATGAGGAACAAAATCCCATAACTATATATGGCCCATTTGAGAAATGGGGGATTTATGCAATAGGGCCACTCCCACGAACTCAGTCTGGCAAGGAATACATCATAATGGGTGTGGACTACATGACGAGGTGGGCAGAGGCTTCAGCAACTAGTAGGATCAGAGCCCAAGAGGTGGGAAAATTTGTGTTTGAAAATATTTGTTGCAGGTTTGGCACACCTTTGGAAATTATCTCTGATCGGGGTCCTGGTTTTAGGGCAAACCTAGTAGGGGAGCTAATGGAAAGGCTAAAAATCAAGCACAGGCATTCTACTCCCTACTACCCACAGTGTAATGGTTTGGTCGAAAAGGGAAATGGGTTGATTTGTAAGATAATTACCAAGCATTGGCGGCTCTTCATTGAATGACTGCTCCAAGGTTCAAAGAAATATGAACACTTTGGAGCAGTCATTCAATGAAGAGCCGCCAATGAGGGGGTGCAGTCCTCCTTGCTCTATTGGACCATCATTAGCAAGCTAGAGGCGTGAATACCTCTAGCCTAAGGGGAGGGCTAATGATCTGGGTTTTTTACAACCCGGATAATTACCACAAAGTTTGGCCAAAACCCTATCAAGAGCTTACCATATCACTTTGGGTTTACTCTTCAAGCACTAGGTATGCTACATTCCTTCTTGATTATGATAACTCTAGCAAATGGGGGGAACAAGTTCTTAGGAGGCATGTCAATGTAAAGGGTAAAAGGGATGATTATCTTAGTGAAGATGAAAATGGATTACACCTAGGAGTTGAGTGAGTGCATAGATTTTTCAAAGGACTAGCCTCCAACTACACATGGGCTCCGCCTACATCACTAAGATTTGGAATCTATCACCATCATTAGAGGACACCTCACCCTAGCACACAAGTGAATATCCGCATCATGGTGTCATTTGGATCTTACACAAAAGCTTACAAGCATGGATCCCTTCTGCCACATGCTTATATGTATTTATATATATATGGGGGACTAAAGTCAAAGCAGCTTTTGGAAGCCATTTTTTATAATCTCAATAACTCCCAAGAAAAAGAGAATTTCAAGAAAATTCCCATGCCACCCGATCGGTTTTGACATGGTCTACAAAGTTGCAGAAGAAACTTTTTTCAGATTCTTCACGGATTTGAAGTTACGAAGGCGCAGACTGCTGGCTACATGCAATTTGCTTCTCTCTTTTACCACACCAACTTTTCACTCTATCCTTCTTGTAAATATATTATAATAATGTGCTTTGGGCACCCACCTCTTATAATCTAGCTCCATTTCTCTATTTTGTCTACCACCACCCTTGGCTTCTTGCATGATGACCAAGGTGGGGACTTGTCCCATCCACTATTCTTCATATTTTCAAAGATGCTATACATCATCTAGGATTATGTTAATCAAGAAGATTAGCTTAATCTAATCCCTCATGGAGGCTATATAAAGAGCCCACGGAGAATGAAGAGCCAAGAAGAAGGACAATGACAAGCCCATGAGAGCACTCTAAAATACCCTTATGCTAGTCTATCTCTTTGAGGTGAGCTATGAGTGAGTTCTTTTATTATGTAGCATAATGGCAAGCTTCCTCTACCTCTTCTCCTCTTGTCTCCCTCTCCTCTCATCTTTCTCTCTCATATTCCAATATGGTGTCTAGTACATATATTCTCTCTTGTAAATTCGTGTCTTGGTTCTCTTGATTCTCTTTGAGAAAAGGGATGTCCTAGCCCATCCTCCCTTTGGCTAGGTGGTGCCCCTCTTTAGTTCTCTTAGTGAGGATTGGAGGTTGGATGGGTAAGAGGCAACCCGTTCATCATTTCAGCCCTCAATATCTTTCATAGGAATAAGGGAATCAAAAGATATCATAGAGATATTATGGATAGTTGGTCTTTTACTCAAGGCATCGGCAACAACATTCTCTTTTCCGGGTTGGTATTGGATAAGTGGATGAAAACTTTGAATAAAAACAGTCCATTTAATATGTCAATCAGATATTTGTAGTTGACTAAGGAGATGTTTAATACTTTGTTGGTTAGTTTTGATCATGAATTCAAATCCCATTAAATAGTGTTTCCATTGACGTAAAGCCTATACTACAGCTAGCAATTCCTTATCATAGGTAGAATACTTAAGTTCAGAGGGTTTAAGTTTATAACTAGAGTAGGCTATGGGATGGGAATCTTGCACAAGGACTACTCCTATTCTAGATCCACTAGCGTTAGTGACTACTAGGAAAAATGGTCTAGTAAAGTCAGGAAGTTACAATACAGGAGCATGAGTTAAAGCATGTTTTAGTAAATCAAAGAACTTTTGCTAATTTTCAGACCAATACACAGTACCTTTCTTTAATACTTTTATTAAAGGTAATGCAAGCAATGAAAAATTTCTTACAATTTTTTTATAAAAGCTAGCAAGGCCTAAGAAAGAATGTAATTTGTGCATATTTTTAAGTATCGGCCAATTCAAAATTGCTTCTATATTTTTAGGGTCAACTTTAATACCTTTAGATGAAACAATATGTCCTAAGTATTCAATTTGTGTTTGGAAAAATTCACTCTTTTCAAGATTAGCATATAATTTATTCTCTTTCAATAATTTGAAAACCAAAGATAAATGTTCATAATGCTCGTTTTCATTCTTACTGAAAACCAATATGTCATCAAAGAAAACAATGATGCAATGTTGACGCTTTAAAAATATGTGATTTATCATACGACTGAATGTTGCTGGTGCATTAGTTAAACCACAAGGCATAATAAGGAATTCATAGTGTCCAAATTGTGTTCTAAATGCATTTTTTAAAATATCATATGTGTCCAATCGTACTTGATAGTATCCAGATTTAAGATCTGTCTTGCTAAATATTACAAACCCTTGTAGTTTGTCCATAAGATTTTCTACCCTAGGGATCGGATATCTATTCTTGATAGTGATCTTATTTAGGGCACGATAATGAATGCATATCCTATAGGTAATTTTCTTCTTCACTAATAGGACAGGTGCACCAAATGGAGAACTACTAGGCCTAATGAGTCCTCTTGGTTAACAATTCTTCAACTTGGACTTGAATTTCTTTCTGTTCAATTTGGTTATGTCTATAAGGTGCTTTACATGGTCGTTGTGATCCAGGAATTAGGTCTATTTTGTGATCTTCAGGACGTATAGGTGGTAAGCAAGGTGGTAAGTCAGCAGCAAACCAATCTTGAAATTGTGAAAGAAATTGTGCGTGCCTAGGATGCATCTGATTTTCTTTAACTTCAATTTCATTCACCCATATTAAGTAAGATTTGCTACCTTTTTGTAATGCACGTTTAGCATGTGTATGACTAAGCAATGGAAAATTATCGAAAGTGTGCACACCATGCAATGTGATTTGTTTCCCATTAGAATGAATCTTCATTGAATGTGCACAATAATCTATATCGGCATTATACTGATGATGCCAAGGCATTCCTAAGATAATGTCACTAGATTGCAAAGGCACAACTAAGAAATTTCTATATTCAACATAATCACCAATTTTAATTTTCAAGTCATGCACTTCTTGTGTTCCATTTTATCTAGTGCCTAAGAATGCAGCCTTGATGCGATAATGAGTGGAAACAATATGTAAATTCAATTCTTTGACCAATTTTACGAAAATAAAATCGTGTGTGCTCCCATCATCATGTAAAACAATCTTTTCTCTACCATGCACAAGACATTTCATCGTTAATAAAGAATGGGGATTTAATATACCTGATATAGTATCTGAAGTAGTACCGTTATTGTCATCGTCTTCCATGAAATCTGGCATTTCTTCATGGTCTTCATCTTCTATCGCTCCCAAATAGTTGATGTGAATAGTTGGCTTTTTGGTTTGACAATTGACCGCTAGATGTCCAGGTTTATAGCACTTGTAGCAAATTATGGGTTTGGCTTTAGAAATATTATTGGTAATGGCTGGGAGTTTAGGAATGTTGGGATTTGGCTGGAAAGATGGCTTAGGATTTGGATTTGTGTTTGATGGTAAAGCAGGGGGTCGTATCCAAGATTTACAAAATGAAGATGGAAGGCCGAAATGATTTTTATTGAATCTTTGAAAATTTGAATTGAATTGTTTTGAACTGAAGTTACGATTAGTTGGGAATTTTTGTGGTCGCTTCTCTCATCCTCGAATTTTGTCTTCAGCATCATGGTCCAAGGAAATTGCATCTTCGAGAGTCGTTGGATTGAACATGTTCACCTCTACATAAAAATGTCCAAGTAAACCAAACATAAACTTGTGTTTATGGGTTGCCTCAAGTACATATTCGAGCATTCAAAGTTGCAATAAAGCATTCTAAAAATGCTCAGCATATTGTAAAATAGTCTCGTGATCCCTCTGTTGCAGAAGATCCACTGTTTGATTGCTTTTTCGTGGAATTGGGATGGAAGAAAATTCTGCAAAAAATTCTTTTGGAAAGTTTCCCAAGTAGTAGGACAATCAATGCTTTTGCGGAGAACAGTCCACCATAGAGATGCTCTGTCCACTAAATGATTAGTGACATACTTAATTTTGTCTTTCTCAGCATACTATTCTTCATGGAAATAATCATCAAATTGACTTATAAAAGCAAGTATAGTCTTTCCATCGCATGACCCATTGAAAGTACGAAGTTTGAAATTTCTTTTACTTATCTTTGTTTCTTTCCAAATAGATTGGGCTTCAAGTGTCACATTTATCATACGTCGTATAATATCTTCAGATTGCAGTCCATCTTGGTCGGCAGTAGATCATTGCAGACTGGCCAATTGAGCTTGCAAAGTTTGACGTGCTCTTTGTTTCTCTTGAAGCTGCATCATAATTAGGTCCAAATTTTGCTCCATCGTTGGTTTCGGTAAATCACCTTCGGCCATAAAATCTTCCATGGTTTGATCAAACATCCTGCAAAATTTCAAACAACCTCACACACTCCAAATCTTGTTAGCGAGATGAGCGTAGCTTAAAGTTGGGTTTACAAGGCTTATTTCTCTTTTTTTTTAAAATGGCTTTTTGCAATATTTCTTCTTTGCAGATGTTAAAGTTGATGTCATTGTCTTCTTCCAAGCGTATACTTTGTCCGTGTAGGCTGCGTATAGCAATCTGCTTGCTCCAAATTATCTCTATCATAGCACGGGTGTGAACAAAGGCTAATAGAAACTACGAAACTAGTTCGGAAGTAATTCAGTGTGAACAACCTCTATAGTAAAAATTGGAAATTGAGTCTTTGAGCCTTCGTAAATCTAAAAAGCTTTAGGCTTTAGATAGTAGAGATTTAAGTGAATTGTGAATTTTGAGGATGTTAGCACCTTTTGAACGGTGACGGTGGCGAATCAGTACATGCTGCCACCGCCGATTGTGAAATCTTTAAGGGCTTAAGCTTTTTAAGCTTTTCTTTAAGCTTACAAACTCAACTTTGATGAAATTTCTTGCCTGTTTTTTTGAGAAGTAGAAGACTTAATAAAGGAACTTGAGAAGTGGTCCTCCGTCATCAAAAACTGGTCCTTCGTGATCCAACAGCATAGTAGGGGGTTTTTCACTGCCATGAACACACTGGTATTGACGGATTGTCGTGAGACTGACTGTAGAACTCGATTGTTCTAGGAGCTTTGCCTTCACCCGAGATGGTAAGTGATTGGAAGCCCTCGATCTTAGCTTCGCTCTGATACCATTGGTGCGTAAATCAGATGTTGTATGCGTACGTAGTGAGCGCCGAAAGGTCCCCAAGAACAAAAAAACTCTACTTTTGCACAAAAAACAAGAGAGAAGACTTGCACAACATGAAGCAAAAAGACTAATTGGGTACAATCTCCCCCCATGCCTTGCGTGAGCGCTCCACAAAGCATGTATTTAATATATTATTTATCTCCAAGCTTAAAAATAGCCCAAATTTACAATTAGCACGCTTTTGCTTTTGTGTTTGCTTTTGTCCAAATAAAGAATAAAGCGGTTGGACGCCCAAAGAGTCGGGCTGTGCCCAAATACAATGTCTAATAACAAATATTTAAATCGTACATCCATGCGCATACAAAATAATAAATATATATCAAGTGCTTTAATAAATAAGTGCATCAAAATAAATATTGGCGCCGCACCTAAAATGCGTGTCCATAAAAATGATAATTGCTTTTAAATAACTTGAATACACGCTATCGCCCAGTGATTCCCAATGCCACCACTGTCTGCTCTACACATCAAGTGAAGCATTCACAATTGTTAGAAAATAATAAAATTAAACCGACAAAAGTGAATACTTAGCAGTCATTAGCTACAAAATAAATAAATTGGTTAGAACTAAGTCCTAACCTTAATTTATTACGAGTGTGCACTCTAAACTCATAAACGTCCATTAATTTAAGTATGTATTTTGCAGAATCACCCACTATCGAATCACCCACTTGCACATTAAATTAACGAGACGCTGTCGTGATGTTATGAGGATACGGTGTGAAAAAGTATAGAATGCATCATCATCCGACTTCTCTATTGATCTAGAGAGTCAATGTGATCTAAGCCATTAGTACTAGTGTGAGTTGCATGGATTATCTGAAAATACTAGATTTTTGGATAATTTTAGTCTATTTTTGATATTATTTATTATAAAAATCCAAAAAATTTAGAAAAAGCTTCTAGATTAGGATGACATGCAAAAAGCTAGTTTCTTTTTCAGCCAATTAGGAGATTTTTCATAAAAAAGACAGATTGATGAAATTGCACGTGTCACGATCGCTGTAAACAAGCTGAAAACTACAGATTGAACTGAAAGAAGAAGAAGGAGTGATCTGGGAGATCCATGAGCAGGTGTCCTGTAGTTTAACCCCCCTTTCGAAGCCAACGAAGCCATCAGATTTGGGCTTTGGGTAGCAAAGAAAGAGTTGATTTTTTTAATCCACGTTTTTTATCTACGAAGGAGCTCCAGGAGAACTAATGCCTAGAGATTGCTTCTGAGTAGTGCAAAGATTCTAGGTTCTTTTAATACATATTGAATCAATTCATTGTGATTTGTTTTTGTCGTGTTTACCACTTGGGTATTCTCTATCTTCTCTTCCATCTCCTATCTCTACTTCCTTCTACTTCTAATCCTCGGTGGATTTGACCTTTCGACAAAAACCCCTCCGACAATGCCCAAAAAGGAAAGGCGTTACCATCGAATTTTCACACAAGAAATTCACATTGTGTATGAGCCCCGGCAATAAATATAATTTTACAGAATCCACCGCAAACCTCATGGAATCCACCATGGAATATGCCTCCTGGCATCACTTAGGCACTCTATCCATGGCATGCCCACGAACTCTTTTGACATGCCACAATAGGTACATTCCTTGGGATGAAGCGCCACCTCTCTATAGAAAATTTTTGGGCACGATTGATACACAATTCTCTTGTCATTCACTCAAAGTCAGAGACTGCCTGGTCAATGATCTCCAATTGAAACTCGCCAAAGTATCGTATGTGATCTATGGACAAGTGACACTTTCATTTGATTACGAGCTTTATCCTTGCACTAAGTGCAAGGATACGGGACATGTTGATTAAAATACGCCTCGCGATCTTGGATGTCATGACCATCATTGTTTTCCATTTGGTCTATGTTATGACAAACACTATGCTTTTGTTTCCCTTATTGATGATCTTTCTCCATTTTAATCCCTTCATCTCTCTTTGTATATTCCTTTTCTCTTCCCCTCTCTCTATCTTTATATACCCCCCTCTTTATTTCTCTCCCCACTCATCTTTTTCTCTCTCTTTCCCTTTCTTTATTTTATTCCCTTTATCTTTCTTTGTTTCTCTCTACCCCCTCTCTCTCATTATTTCTTTCTCTCCCCCCATCTTCCTTCCCCTCTCTCACTTCTGCTCTCTCTTCCTTTCCCTTCCTTCTTTTCTCTATTTCTCTCCTTGCCTCCCCAGTCTCACTCAATGAATCTCCTTACAATCAAAATCAAAGATAGAAAATAAAAAACTTAAAAAATAAGGATATTGAAGGACCCTCTCTCCCTATCTCTCTTTTTCTCTTCTCCCTCCCCCTTTTTTTGAAAAAATATTTTCATTCTCTCTAAATCTCTCATTGTTTTCCTTTTTTTCTCTCCCTCTCTCTTTCTCTCTAATTGTTTTTCTCTCTATCTATTTTTTTCTCTGTCTTTCCGTCTCTTTTTCTCCCCCTCTCTCTCCTTCTCTCTCTCTTCTTTTCACTCTCCTTCCTCTCTTTACCTCACCCTTCTTTTCTACCTCCTTCTCTCTTCCTCTCTTTCTTTCTCTCTTTCTCTTTATTTTTTTCTTTCTCTTTATTTCTCTCCCCCCTCTCTCCCTCATTGTTTCTCTCACTCATTCTCCTCTCTCCCTTCATATCTTGTTTCTGTCTTCCAGATTCTCTTTGTTACATTTCTCTCTCTATTTCTCTCTTCCTCTCCCTTCCTTCTTCTTCCTCCCTCCCTTCCTCCCTTTCTCTCTCTCTTTCAATGCAGTTCATTACAAAGAAAAACAAAAAAAGAAAAGAAGAAAACACAAAAACAAAGCAAGAAGAGGCAATATACCTACCTCAAAGGCTTGAAGATGAATTCTTTTGTGTCTCATCTTCATGGCTTCCCTTCTTTCTCCCTTGTGCACTTCTCTCTCTTCTTTGCAGATGACGATGGCAACGGTGGTGGCAGTAGTGAGGAGCACTCCTCTCTCTCTCTCTCTCTCTCTCTCTCTCTCTCTCTCTCTCTGTGGCAATCTCTCTTAGTCTCTCTCAAAAATATTTGCAAAAAATGTCATGCTTGGATTTTTAATGCTTTTTTTCTTAGAGGAGCATCACTATTTGTGTTGCAATTGGTGTCACTATTTGCGTCACTAGAAGCGTCGGTATTGGCCTTACAAAGTTTGTGACGTTTATAACGATGCAAATAGCAAGGCTACTATTTCACATCACAAATTGCCGTCATTATTGCCCAATTCCCTTGTAGTAAAAGTGATATAATAAAGTCACAAACAATGGGCAAAATAACATGTCAACAAAATAGATGTGGATTCTCATGGTTGTGCTGCATGCTCAATTACATCTCAGGGGGTTCACTATGTATATATATTCTCTATATAACATGTGTTCATGGTCTATTTAGAAATATCCTAATCTGTGAATTTTTCTTGAATTTAAAAAAACCCTTTTCTATTCAATCTATAAGTAACCCCTTTATATGACACCCTTCTGTATGTAGAAAATGTATAAAAATGGTGTTTTAAAAACCCCTTATTTTGAACTCACGTTATATATACATATATTCATGAGTGAACCCCCCCCCCCCCCCCCCCCCGAGAACTAGATGAGTAGTGGATATGGGTTACAAATCACATGTTACATCCAAATGATGATCCACTCAAAAGGAAACCAAAACTAGTTGCCCCATAACTTCTAACACTATCAATCAAATCCACAGAAAAATTTAGATGGGTGTGGAAGCCAAAAGAATCTATGAAGGCTTTTTCACCCTAATATGCTAACACAAAATCCAAATGTTAGTAACTATGACAACCAATGGCTTTGAAAGCATAGATCCATTAAAATCTAGCAACAAAATTACGAAACTAAAACTCACATAGAAAGCAAAGGATTCAACATCAACTAGAATACCTTCAAATTCAAGTGAAACCTCAACCTCCATACAGAAAAAAGCTCCATTAGAAGCTTCTACATCAATAGAGACCAAAATTCCCATCAGTGCTTCATTGATTGACGGTTTCATAAATCAAGAACAAGTGGAAACTCAAAAATAGGACTCAATGCTATTTTAGAGAATGGTAGACCTGACTGGCTCTCACCCAACACTTGAACAAGCACAAAACTAGGGTACCGAGTAGCAAATTATATGCTTGGAGCTTTGTTCCTCACCATGAAACATGTAAACATGCCTCTCTTGCACTGAAAATGCACATACACAAAAGACCCAAAACACGCCCTCACCAATCAAGAAACAAGATCAGGAGGCTCCTCCTCTTCCTCTACACACTCAAGATCCATAGTTCTCTGCACAAAGGTAGAGAAAGAAGGATGGATAAAGAGAGTTTGGAAAAGAGGGAAGAAGGAATTTAAAGAGACACCACAATCTGCCATGCTCCAACCTCCTCAACCACTTTTTCCCAAAAACCCCAATTGCACCCTTTTGAGCCTTTATTAAATCAAATATATTTGAGCATACATAAAGACTAAGATAGGAGCCTATGTGTTGCATGTATTCTAGGCAAGATTCCTAAGGTTTTAAAATAAAAGGACATATGCTATGGCTTTCATAACTTCAAGCCAAGAATTCACAACGGTAAGAATATATATATCAATGAAGTACAACTTATATGCAATAGCACAAAGATTTTGGATAAAATGAATGATTTGTTGATGTAGAGCCCTAAATCTTTTAGCCTTTTTTGTGACAAAATTGGAGGCTATCAAGACCATTCCATAGGTCTTTTCAATGCTATTTTAAAAGTACTCATTCTTTGATGTAGAATAGGCAAAGTCTTGCTATCAAGATCCCTTAACTGTATTGGTAAAGACTCCTTTTCTTCCACAACATATTATTGCCCATGTATAACTTTATGTTTCATGAAATAGGACAACATTATAGGGCCATGCACATGCATAATAATCCTCTTAGATTCACTCTATGTGGGGCGAAAAAACTTTTTCAAAAGTGTTATATTGCATTTTTTTCTACAAAACTTTTTAATTTTTGTTTTTGCTTTTAAATTCCTCAAACAATTTTAATTTTATGCCTATAAAGTATCCAAAATACCACATCTTGAGCACCATAGGTTTGTATGCTTAGTTTCAAATCAAGATAAACCATCAATCTTGTCACTTTTTCTTTGAAAAAAATGTTTTGTTTTTTCTTCATGTTTGCAGTTTCTTATTGTGTTTGATATAATTTAAAGCGAAAAGTTGGTAAAAATACAACTAAGCATAAAATAAGTACTCTTAATGCACCCAAAAGATGTGCTCTTAATGCTCAACTAGATCAATAGTGGATATGGGTTCCAAAGCACATGTCACATCCAAATGATGATCCACTCAAAAGTCAAAGCCAAGCATTCAAGCTCCATGTTAAGAACTCAAAACAAAATATAGATCTAAATCACTGTGGAAACCCAAACTAGTTGCCCCATAACTTCCTGTTGGGATGTAGAGAGAGAAGATATGTAGAGATGAGGGAGAGAGAGAGAGAGATATTCATCACAATCTACATATATATAGAGGAGACCTAGTCTAGATAGGGTGAGCTATATATAGCTCCAACACTCCCACTCAAACAAAGGTCTCTAGCTACAGGGATGGAAAAACCCTTAGGGATCACAAGGGAAAAACCCGAGCTCCTATATACAAATGTACAAATATGATCAAGAATGATTATTGTGTGCATGTAAAGTGAATTTGTGCATGTGAAGTAAAACTGAATATGTATGTACAAAGATTACCAAAATTTTTGAGATGTATGTGCATATGTGAAGTGTATGGTGCCTACAAGGAGTATGTATAATGGCACCAAAATGTTATAGTAGATTAATTCCCAAATATTGAAGTTGAGACAACTCCAAGTTCTAAGTGTAGCAGAGTGAAGCATGCCTCATTGAGTCCTTTGGCAAATATATCTACAATCATGTGATCACTTGGATAATGTTCAATAATGATCATGCCTTTCTTTACTTCATATCGAACATAATGATAATGCACTACATTATGTTTATACTTGTTATATTGAACATAGTCTTTAGTAAGAATAATACCACTTTGGTTATCACATCAAAGTGATGTGCTAGAGAGAAAAGGATGGCCAATATCCAATAGGACTTGTCAAAGCCATACTAACTCTCGAGCCGCTAAAGATGCAACTACATATTCAGCCTCTATGGTAGTAGTGGAAATAACAACACATCGTTGTTTCTTGCTAGTCCAAGAAACAAGACAACCATTGATAAAGAAATAATTTCCACTTGTAGAACACATAGATAAGTGAGAGTTTTTCCAATTTGCATCTATATAACCCAAAAGTTGACGTGCAAGCAAAGAATCACGGTTTTTTTGGTGCCAATAAACCAACCCAAAATCTTTAGTGCCTTTCAAATACTTCAAAACTCTTTTAGCTACAATCCAATAATTAAGGTGTGGATAACTAAGGTGTTATCCAAGAAAATTTGTAGCAAAAATAATGCCACGGAAAAAATTTAGGCAAAAATTTTGAAGATATCCAACAAGATTAGCATAAGGTTGATGCAATGGTAATTGTCCATCATTCTATATAAAGTCAAAGTTTTTGGTAGAGCTCACAAGACAAGGAGTACTAGCAGGACATGCAAAACCCTAACCAAACTTCTGAATAATATTTTCAATGAACGTTGTTTGATGCAGTAATAAAACACTCTCTTCTCAATAGCATTGAATCTGAATACCAAGACATGAGCGTATGTCTCTAAGATCCACCATCTCAAATGCAAAAGATAAAACCTTCTTTACTGGAAGTTGAGATTGTTAGAAACAAGTATGGTATTATCCATATATAGAGAAAGAATAACAAAACTATCATTGCAGCATTTGACATATAAGTTAGAATCTGAAGGACGAGATAAAACATTGTTTTTTAAGAAAGAGATCAATCTCTTGGATACCAAGCTTTTGAAGATTGTTTGAGACCATAAGAGTTCCCAATGAAGTTTACAAGCAAGATTTTCCTTATGTTTGACTATAAATCCCTCTGGTTGCTCCATGTATGACTCTTTCTTTAAATTTTCATTAAGAAAACCAGTTCTCACATCCATTTGGTGAACCTCCAAATCAATCTCAACAACAAAAACTAACAAGACTTGAATAATGGTAATACAAACAATAGGCAAGAAAGTTTCTTCATAATCAACTTCTACAATTTGTGAGAAACCTTTGGCAACTAGCCTTACTTTGAATTTGTCAAATGTTCCATCTACTTTTGTTTTAGTCTTGTAAATCCACCTGCAAGCTAAATATGAATCTCTTCTCTCTAAAGATACATGTTGCTCATTGAAAATAGCATCAAGATTTATGATTACCTTCTTGGAAGATGGATCATAAAACTTATATCCCTTAGAAAAATTTGAATATCCAGTGAAAATAACTTTCAAACCAGGAGGATAAAGTTTTTTGCAAGTCTCTTTGGGTACATAAATATATACAATACATCCAAAAGTTTGAAAATATAAAACATGAAGGAGTTTCACTTTTCCAAGTAGTAATTCATATTTCACCAGAAGGACCAGCTGTAGGAAGATGATTTTGCATAAATATTGTTGTTAAGACTGCTTCAGTCATTTAGAAACATTGAGATAAGCCCAGAATAAATGAGCATACATCACCTAGCATTGATGATAGTCCTATTTTTACGTTCACCAATACCATTCTATTGAGGAGAGTAGAGAACCATATATTCATGATGAATACCCTAATTCTTACAATAATCATCAAAATCATTTGAAATGTATTCTCCACCATTATCACTGTGAAAAACTTGATGCGATGACCAATATGAAGTTTTGCAACTTTTCTATATTTCTTAAAAGATAATAAATCATTTGATTTGTGTCGCAAGAGAAAAAAAATGGTATATCTTGAGAAGCCGTCAATAAAAGTCATGAAATATCAATATTGAGATTTCAATGGAGAAAGAGACCCACAAATAACAGTGTGAATAAGATCAAGCAACTGGAATGAGTTGTGGTGGAAATGGGAAATGATTTGCAAAAATGCTTTCAAAGGGCACAATATTCACAAATACCCATATGAGGACGAGATTTGAATTCCATACCTTGAACAAGGTCACGTCGATAAAGATCAACAAGCTTAGATAAATCAGAGTGAATAAAGTGATGATGCCATATTTCAATATTAAGATTTCTAGGAGATGTAACAACATTCAGAGCATCTTCATTTAAAGATATCTCAAAAAGATTACCATTTCGAGGAGCAATAGCTATGGTTTTCTGTCTTTCTCAATGTGATACTTGATATGGCCAAATCTGACAAAGAGACCAAGATCAACAAGTCCTGCAAACTAAAAGAAGATTCCTCTGTAGACGTGGGACATGTAAAATTGCACGTAGAAATCTTGTTGAAAAAATACTAGCGAGATATAAATCTCCTTTACCTTTGACTTGATAGCTTGTTGAAAAAATACTAGCGAGATATAAATCTCCTTTACCTTTGACTTGACAGCTTGTGTCATCACAGCAAGATAAACCAATTTCTTGATAAGAATAGAATGATAATTATGTAACCATTGGGACTCATATGTCATGTTTTGTGTAACACCAAAATCAATAATAAAAAGAGATCCACCATGAACATGAAATATCCTTTTCAGAGAGATAGAATAACTCATACAATTTTCTTCTTTAGTAGTATTGTCATGTGTAGCAGCAAATTCTCTATTACGATATTGGGTGATCACACTTTTTGCAGTAGTCACAAGGAGAATAATATCTGAATAAACATGGTTGTTTATTTGTAATGCCATGTTCTTCATCATATTGTTTTTCTTAGCAATCATTTGTAGTGTGACCATTTCTATTGCAATAAGAACAATGTCTATTAGGAAACTTGAGACGAGAGAATTTCCCACCATGATGACTCCTACGTGTATATCGTGAAAAGGGATGCCTTCAAGCAAGTAAAGCTTGGTTGATTTGTTCTGACTGTATGCCCTCTTGTGAAATCATAATTGTTACTTGATTTGCTTGTCATTGTTCATATTGTTGTGAATATTCAATCAAAGATATACAAGCTTGATCAAAATTGATCCCATCTTTGCTAGATAATATGGTAACAATATTATCATAAACATGATCCTTTATAGTGTCAAGAGGTTGTGTTGCTTTCATGGAATGGCATCACTAGTAGAACAGTAAGCTAATTGATAATGTTCTTCAGTGATTTGTTATGTGTTGTCATAGAAGTTTGGATGTTGTATTGTAACTTAGTGAGCTGACTATGAAGATAAAGTATTTCTTTAATGGATTTCTTCTCAAAATTTGCTATCAAATACTCCCATATAGCTTGTGAGGTTGAAAGATTATATACATCAAGCATAAGAGAATCTTGAAGAGCAAAAAGAGTATACCGATGAGCTGCTTTGTTACATTTGACCCACTTGTTATAAACAGTTTGCCATTCTTCAAAGATAGGTCCTTCAGTTACAAGGGTATTATCATGAGATTGATCAATTGGTTGAGGTGGACATATATAATTACCAAGAACAATTTTATCATGCAAGTCATTGCCTTCAAGAATTAGCAGCGTCTTTACTTTCCATCCAAGGAATCCTTGTTCTTGAAAGTGAGGGACTGAATATTGTCCAAAAGGAAATTTGTTGATGATCATAGAATTTGACATATCTGGTTGACAGAGTACGTACAATATGAGATCACAGAATTTGTACACCATATATGAAATGACAACAAAAGTGCAGCACAACAAGTTGTACACAGAAGCTATCCTATAAAGAAAGATGTTTGGTTCCAAAAGCATACTCCAAAATAAAGAAACCCAAGATAGATGAAACGTGGGAAATAATAAAGTGACCCAAAATCGACAAAATGTGTGAGAGAAGAAATCGACTCAACATAGGAGTCAGAGAAATATGAACAATGTTCAAAATGTTATCGCTTTAATTTTTCGCCAAGAATAGATGATGATCTGGCTAATTTTGGCACAAATGCAAAGACTGCAAGAGTGAGTAATCGTAATGGAACCTGTGTCGTAGAAGTTTGCACAAAAAGCTAATGTCCTATTTGTTTTCTTGTTTCAAGTCCATTTTACCTAAACTTACATAATCTTTGACACATAACTCCAAATTGAGCACAGATTTGCTAGGAAGAAAGCTTGTGAGTCCTAGCACATCAAAAATTAGAAACTTTTAAGGTGTCCAAGCAAGGCATGTCTATAATTCAACATATCAGTAATCTAAATGATGATCAAGTGAAGTTCTTCTATGGTTCAAATTCATAACATAAGATACTCATAACATACACAACACATCAAATTTAAGCATAAAAAGAACATGAATCAAGAATAGAAGAGATACTACATAGGTATACTTCTAGATTGTCTTCTTTAAGAAATTTGTTGTAGTCAATCTTGATAGCTTTGATACCATGCTGAGATATGTAGAGAGAGAAGATATGTAAAGGGGGAGAGAGAGAGAGAGAGAGAGAAGAGACACACCATGTACACTCCCAAAGACTATTTCATTTTGATCAAAATCTAGATATATATAGGTGAGACCTATTCTAGATAGGGTGAGCTATATATAGCTCCAGCACTTCCAACTCCAACCATGAGTTGAATCCAACACAAAATTTAGAAGGGTGTGGAAGCCAAAAGAATCTACGAAGGATCGTCCACCTAATATGCTAATACAAAAGCCAAATGTTAGTGACTATGACAACCAATGGCTTTGAAAGCATTGATCCATTAAAATCTAGCAAGTAAAGTTAAATACCAAAGCTCATTCAGAAACCAAAGGCTTCAATGTCAACCAAAATACCTTCAAAATCAAGTTAAGCCTTGTTCTTCAGAGAACTATAGGAGCATGATAGAGGCCCACACTTCAAATTTTGAGTTTTTGGTGCCCAAGCCCTGGGCACCTAAAATGGATGCGACTTTTTCTAATTGTAAAAATGGGTCATTTTGTCAAATTCATGGCTTTATTACTTCCACCTTGTAAATATAGGTCAATATCTAGAAGTAAAAGAAATTCAATCCAATGACCTATAAAAGTGACTTAGGGTTCATTTTATGTAATTTTTTGGTTTAAGTCTTATGAGAACTCTTATAAGTGCGGATTGTGAGAGCTCACAACTTCCCAACCATGCATCCGATTCACTTCAAACTTGCTAAGGGTATTTCTTGTATTCCTCCTCTCATATTTATATGTAGGTTTTCTTGTTTTCACAAGTTGCATCCGTTTGACATGTGGCATCTAGATTGTGTTTAAGTTAGATTTAGTGTAGTAGATAAGTTATTTAAGTGTCTTCATTCCATAGCAGTAGTGTAAAGTCCTAGAGGATCTAGATGACACCTTGTTTGTGTCATTTGGACTACTTTGACCATTGGCCACCCTAGATAATGTTCCTAGAGCTCAGGAATATGTCCTAAGGTTAGGTTATAGAAATGTGCCCCTAGGATTTCCTAGCAGGTTCCTAGGTTAGTTAGACACATAAGGAGACTCTAGTAGCCCATTTGACTTAGTTCCGTTTTGATTGCATAAGTTGTGCCCTAGTAACCCTATGTGTTTACATAGGTACTTTTGAGTTCCTAGGCTACCTGTTGACATGTGCTTAGTCGCCTTCATGCCCTAGTCAGGTCAAATACTTCCTCTATATAGACATATTATGTTGAGGATTTCTTGTTACGCTATAGACATCCATTGAGGCAATATTGCACAAACATTGACATTGCTGCCGAGGACTAGCACCTAGACTAGTTAGGAACATTATTTCATTAACTATGCTAGACTAGACCAAACTTCCCTAGGTGACTACCTAGCGAAGTTCTCAAAATTTTTAGAGTTGGAGGTGGAAGTGGGACTCCTAGGCTTTGGGACTGCTAGTGAGTGTGGGACGCTCTACTAAAGTCCACAATGATAGATTAGGTGCATTGTGTATGTGTTGTGACTTGCAATACACAAGTGATATCCATATGCATGTGTGTATGATTGTTCAAAATTTTTATGTTTCTATTGGGTTTTTAGAGAAGGATAGGTGATATTTGTACCTTGGTTGTATCTAGAGTGATTTGGTGGTGCTAGTCCAAGTGCCTAAGATTCAACCTCCATGTTTATTTCAGTAGTTGTTGTTCAAATGCTAGTCATCCCCAACTTTGTGACCACTCACCCTAATCTTTATGCAAATAGCCCCATCTCCATTATCATTCCCTTTAAGTCCATTGTTCACACAACCACTTCCTTATTGCCTAGCTAGACATGCCTAACCCTAGTGCCAAGGCCTACCTAGCACTCTCCATTTCCATATAGTCTAACCTTTTTTGTACATACTTTCCACTCCTCCCATTTTTCAAAACACTTTCTTGGCCTAATCTACATAATTCATACCACCTGGATCTTATAGATATATGGTCCTAACCTCCACATCATCCATATAGTGACATATTCCTTATTTACTACACCAACTTGGGCCCTTTCCCCAGTTGAACAAGCCTCGACTCTATAGACCATTTCGGCCCAGCTGACCATCATCTAAATGAGGCTTACAACGTGATCGACCCTGTGCAAAAAACGATGGCACAAAGACCTTTGCCTCACTCCAGCATATCAATGACCCCTACCCACTTGGCCAACTGGCTGCCCACAAAAGCCATACTGACTTTACTAGAATTCCTCACCTTGTTAGCCCTCAACCTATTTTTATGGCTGGCCCTAGCTTTGCCCCCCATGGCTATGAGGCCCTTTGATACAAACCACTTCTTCAACATACCATCAACCTTGTTCCTCTAGTTCAATGAGCTCAGACCTCCCTACACCCGTTTGACCCTACATTTGGTATCTGATTCTGGCCCTACAATTAACCTTGCCCGACATGTAACTATGCTAAGGATTAGGCCATGCTATCATTGTTTCCCTATAACATTTCCCTTCGATCTACCTAGCACAAACTCTTGATTTGGTGAAGGAGTACTACCCTTACTCGATCCTCCAATTGCTCCATCCTAGTTGCCAAGCCTAGCTTACACCAGCTATCACTTGCCCCTTGAAGATGCCCCACCCAATCCTAACACCAGCTTGGACCTAACATACCGGACTCCTCTCATGCTATCTACCATAAAACTGACCATCTATCTGGCTAACATACTGGATCTTTTCTACAACCCATCCATAGTGCTAGCTATTCATGATAGCAACCTAGTCCCCCTGTAACCTATATTGTGTCATCCATCACCTTGGTGATGGTAGCCCTAGCCAACAATCCTCCTACCCTTGTCTTTTTTGACTACTGGCTCAACCCCAATGTTTTAGTTGATCTCCTAGGTTGGTCATCAACTCACTCCACCCTCGCAACTTGCTCACCGACCCCTTCACATGGCCATTTCACAACCTTGGCCCTCTGTAGAGATGACTATAACCTTTCACCTACCAGCCTTGTTATCAATGTGTGTTTGTGAAGGATAGAAAAAGATGTGTGTGTGTGAATGGAGACTAATCAATCAATCAATTAATTAATTAATTCATTCATGATTGATTATGTATGAGGGGAGAGAGAGAGAGTGTGTGTGTATTACATGTCCATGTAATTAATCAATGAATTAATTAATTTTTCAAATTCAAAAAAATTCAATGAGACAGAGAGGGGGTCAGAGAGGGTATGCATGTGTATGTGAGTGGGTTGGAGAGAATGATTATATATATGTGTGTGTGTGTGGAGGTTGGACACACACACACACACACACACACACACACACAGATAGAGAGAGAGAGAGTGTGTGTGTGTGTGTGAGTGAGTGAGTGTGTGTGTGTGTGTGTGTAAGTTTGCATGTGTGGGAAGAGTGAGAGGGAGAGTGAGAGACGTATGTTTATGTGTAAAGGGATTGGAGAGAGAGAGTGAGAGAGTTAATCAAGTAGAGACATGGTAAAGAAAAACAAAGAAATAAGGAAAAAACAAGGGTGATTATGGAAAGGTGGATGTGCGCGTGTGTTCATGGGTATGTGTGTATGTTTTCTTTTCTTGTAATATGCCCATTGTTTTTAAATGCAAAAAAAATCCACATATGACTAGAATTAATCAAAAAAAATTGAGAGTTCACAAGTACGTGTGAAGCAGTTTGAGACTTCCACTCACCTAGAATCACACTGAAATTCTACACATGTTTGTCAATTTATTAGAAATTTTTATAGTTAGTTAGCAAATAATTATTGAACATTTCTAAAAAATAAACCAAATCATTAGCACAATTTTTTTGAAAACTTATCAATTCTATGAAATCAATTTTAGGCCCCCAATCACATAATCATTCGGCATAAGCTCGCATCTATACCCAAGTAATATTTTTTAATGATTGCATAAAAAATTTATATCATCCCAAAACAATTCAACTGAATTTTGACATGCAAATGATCAATTGCAAAATATAATAGAGAATAAAGGCATTTGGACTTGCACAAAATTAATGATTTCAAGTTGCTTAAACTTAACTTAAGCTTACATGTGAGAGAATCACTAATTTCTTTCTCCAAACCACTTCACTAGGAACATTCCAAATTTTAAGAACCACAAGATTAACACAATATTTTAGGAATTTAAAAGATGAACATATCAAACTCACTTCCAAATGCACATCTACTTATATATAGTACCAAACTCAATTGACAATCAGTGAGTAACTAAATGATTATTATTATTTTACTAATTGTACATTGATTAATCACTCTAATCTCATAAAATACATGTAATTTTATTACAAAAGAGTGAATAGGAAGCCTCTAACTAGGAAAAAAACAACATTCTAGAACAAAATTTACAATTGTAATCATCAAATTCTCTTCCTAAACACATTTCTAACATTAAACTCTCGATTCTTAAGTACAAACTCCTCTAGCTTAGGTTGCTTGTCCCCAACAATGACACCGAATGTTGAGGAAAAATACAGCTTCAACTTAGGTTGCTCCTTTAGCACATCCAAACCAACAAAATTGTAAGGCAGCCGGAGAGGTAGTGACCTAGCTAGGAGATAGAGAAATCGCATACATGAAGATATGTGTGAGTAGTGCAGGATTAGAGCGAGGTGGAATGACACTAATTAGGAAGAGAATGCACAAACAATTGCACTACACCACTCAATTGCACACACAAGCAGATATTGACATGATGATAGCTAATCACATACTAATGATGCATTAATCAAGTGCAAGAATATAATTTGCAAAGATAAGGGAGAAAGTGAGAGTAACTTATCTTGTATTCATGGATCCAATGAGTATTTGAGCATGGGAAAGAGTTTTAATCTCCATATCTACCTTTTCCAAGCCCACATATGCATGAAAACTGTAGATTATTGCTACTCTAGTTTTTGCATCTAGACTCATGCCTTGAGGGAAAATATACAATTTGGAACCCCAAATGAGCCCATATCATGATTCATACGCAATGTACATGCACAAAGATGCAAAAAGTAATGTGTATGTTGCTGCTGCATCCACTATGCCATTGTGGCAATGTTAGCATTTGCTAATTCCTTGTTATTGAAACCTTTTTAATGGAAAAAGCCATCATTATTGATCTCAAATGAAAAGATGCTTGCATGACTTTGAAGTTAAAAGTCAATGATTGAATGAAAATAATTCCAAAAACTGCACAATACAAAGAGCATGAATCACTTATGCAAATCACAAAATAAAAAGACCCCAATATTCAAAAGGTTGTGTACTACCAGTATTGTTGCTTGGATGCTATTTTTGTGATCATGTGAAATTGGAAGACTCATAGTGAGCTTCAAAACAATCATTGTTCATTGAGAGATATCATAACACATATGAATGATTGGAAATTGAGGAGTTGAAATGTGAGTAATACTATAGAAGTTTAAGGTTGACTATAGTTTGCATGCATCATCCTTACAATGATTGTAAATTGGAGTACTTTTGTTGCATCACGTGGTAGAGTACATGTGATTAGTCTTGATATTTTTCAATACTAAATTAAACACATACGTGTTGAAAAGTTTGCATGCCCACACAAGATACAAAGAAGACAAACCAATTATGATGCTTATTTGTGATGCTTATTCAAGAGCAAACTCCATGTGGTAGGTGTTGCACAAACACCTCATCAACAAATGGGTCCGCCTACAAACAAACAATAAGACCAACAAGCACGACCCACGCTAGAGACTGCACGAACAATGCTTCAGCTTGAGGGTCATCCTGTGGAGGAGGTTGAGGTTGCCCAGGGGGTGGTGGGTCAATTGTCACCACACGCCCTTGGCTCATGCTTTCTAAGAAAGCATTACGTATGCGGCTTCGACCCACCCTGTAACGGACGGGCACCAACACGCTAGCATACACAGCACCCCCATTTTGTACAGCGAGGCTATAGTATTGCAGATTATTCATGGGGAACGCGCCATTCTATTGGTTGTCGATTCTCCATCCTTGGCGGTGAGGCGTGTACTCGTTAGGCCGTGGGCGACGTGGAAATTCCACTAGAGTAGCCTACAGAACACCAGTCAACATGGATCATCAGGTTCAAGTTAAACATAAGAGGCAAACATAACTCCACGCTTTTGCTCAATAGCACCGATAACTGCGACGGTGATAGAAGGGCAGTGATGACCTGTCCTAGGTTGCGGTCCATGATGTCAAGATCCCACAAACGCACAAGGTTCTGTATATCTTGCTTATCATCTTTGGTAGGCGGTGTGATATTAACCTCTCGCTTCGGGCGGTTCGGCTTCAGAGACTCGGCATAGTCACGCATTTTTGGGTCGTCCGAGACATCGTAAGAACCGAATCCGGCCTCATCTACAGCACCAATTCATTACTACGTAAGCACGTGTGCGCGCGATCACACACCTCCCCCTCGCGTCTCTCTCTCTCTCTCTGTCTCTCTCTCAGACGCACACACGTAAGGACGTACGTATATGGGAATAACGTACGATCCAAGGGAGTTTTGAAATTACCGTTATCAGGTGAGTCGTATGGCTGAGCGGGATTGACTAGCCATAGCAGCCGTCCTTCAATGTTTGCAACGTTGAGGTCCAGATCCAGCTGGAAGGGCACACTGGTCTGATCGTGTCGCTTGGCCGTTCCCCGCAATGTTGTGCTCGTGAGACTCACGCCTTGGGATGTCAGCAGGTAGTTGCCGGGCCTCTGCGGCGCGAATTGCACGGTGCCGTCGGAGTTCTGGAGAAAGAAATTGAGGTCCAGCGTGGACGCCACCCACTGGCCGTCCGACGTCAGACAGGAGGCCTGCAATAACTTCCCGTCCTCTTGGAGCGTAATATCCCGGGAAGATTGTGAGAATCTGCCACCCTGGATGCACGATGCGCCTCACTTAGATTTTGATGATTGGAATTGTACGATAGCAACAAGAAGAGAAGTAATGCTGGCGACCTAGGGACTACTTACAGCCATGCTTAATTCGAATCTATTGATGAGTACGATAGTGCCCGCAGATGACTGAGAGAGCTACCGCCAGAGATCAGAGCAGCGCAACTTGTGAGGTATATATGTGGTGTTGGGATGATCACTCTATGTGTATATATATTGATATGGTGTCGCGCGTGTTATCCTGCTACCGCTGCTCATTATCACTGGTCCGCATGCCTGCCATGCCATCCCCAGGATAAATAACTTGGGGTCCTATTTGTCGTTTCTGGCAGGGGCAGCCGGTCGGGGTGGGCCCCTGCTCGTATGAAGGAATAGAGGGTGAAGTATCAACATAAGCAACTTTAGCATTAGCATCCTCCTTAGTCCTTGTCGCGATTGTTGGATTAAGAAGCTGATGAACAGGTTTGAGATTTACTTTGTACCTCCTCTTTTGCTTGCTTGGAAACCCACCGTTTCATAAAACAACGTTCTTCGGGATGACTGCTAGGGCTGTAAAATGTGCAATCCACTTGATTGCGATCTGTCTTGTTGTGGTTACCATGGGAAGGAGCGCCTTGAGGTGAAGCTCCTCCTACCTTTGGCTTGACCCACGACTCCGGAGACTTGCTTGGAAGTCGGGTTGCTTGCGGGTAACACATTTGTCGTGTAGAACACCCATAGCTTCCCCGAAAGAAGGGAAAGGTACTCGAAGCAAAATATTGTTCTTCAAAGCTTCAAAAGATGAAGGTAATTTCCCAAGTAACTTGTGAACCGGATCGCCTACAAGTTACCACTGTTCCAAACATGCCTTTCTCTAGGAAGGGCAAATTTTTTTACTTAACCTTCAAGAACAAGGTTTTAAAAATATTTACCTTCTCTTGAAGGTCAAAATGCCTCTAGAAGGGCTTTGCAACCTCCAAAAAAAAAACCTGGAACTTCCAAACTCCTCGAGTTGTTGCTTGATGCGTTTGAATTCACCAAGCTTCTCCACAACGTTGTCGGACTCGGAAATAGTAAGCTTATCCAAGTTTTCTTCCAACTTCACAATCTTCAGTGTTGAGATTCTCCCATATTGATGTTGAATGGAGCAGTCCTTGTGGACAAAAATTGTGCAACAATTGATGAGGACATCCCATGCACAATCAAAGCTTTGGCCCGTGCATCCATAAATGATTGATAAAGAGGATCAACCAAGTGAGGAGTAGCGAAAATTGACCATAAACCAACACTTTCTAATAAAAATCGCATGAAAAGGTGTTTTTGGATCTTCCCCATAAAATTTGATTGAATTGTCATAGAGCTTAATACTCAAGTGAGACATCAAGAGTTTTCATTTAAGAATATTTGTGCTTTGCTAATTGATCATGAGTTAAGACTCAAGGTGCAAGAATGTAGTAACATTACTAATGTTGCACTTTTTTCCAACACAAAACGCAAAGGCACCTCCTCCACAGATGATAAAGATAAGAAGAAGGACAAGAATCATTCAATTGATATGGATTGGACAACCATTATGGCAATTGAAGAAGTATGTATCTCTAGACAAGAGGGTTCGACATCGATGCCCCCCCGTCACATTGTGAGTAAGAAGACTCTCTGCAATTCCATGCAGCATGTAGAAGAGCCCATTAGTGTAACAATTAGTCATAATACAAAATACCTTGGTAAAGGGAGAAGTCTATTTCCTTCGCTATTGCAAGTGGAGAGAAAATAAACTTATCTAGCATGCTTTATGTTCCTCAAACCATAAGATATCTATTGAGAATAGCATCTATTATTGGCCTTTACCATGAGGTGAAGTTCACCAAGATAGCAGCTAAAATTCTACACAACACGAGCAAGGTGGTTGGAAAAGGAGATAGAAGGCACATATCACCATAGCTAGAGAGGACACAAGTAAGCTTTTCTACAATATTTTTGTTCACATTGGCATTGTTCTGTTGAAGAATATGCACAATTCAGGTATGGTTGCTGACTTACCTACTCTAATAGAAATCAAGGATCCACGTGATTCTTGCATGATGGGCAAGCAACAGAGAAAAAAAATCCCATAAGAAACCAAGAATCAAGCAACGGCTCCTCTAGAGTTGGTGCACAGTGACTAATTGTGTAGTAAAATACCTACACAAGTCTTGAGAGAATCTTCCTATTTCATGCTTATCATAAGAAACTATAGCAATAAGATGTGGCTATATTTTCTTTGTGACAAGGATCAACTTTTGGGAAATTTTAAATGATAACTTATGCTTTTCAAACTATGATAGCGAATAAAGTGAAGAAATGATGGAGAAATGGGATGGAGATTCTATTTCCAGGGACTCAAGAGTTTTGAAAGGAGAATGGTATGAAAAATAAACTCATGATGCCCCATCATCCCTAGAAAAATGATTTTTATAAGCCCTAAGACTAGGACACTGTGGAGATGGCTAGGTGTATGCTAAAGGATAAGGGATTTCCTAGCTAGTTTTGGACAGATGTAGTAAGTAGAACACTCTACATCCTCAGCCATAGTTAGACAAAGGCTGTAACATGCCCACCTATTGGCTGTCAAGGCACGCTTTTAGTGGTTCATCGGGAGACGAGTCTAAGCGTTACCGCCCGGCACTCCCAAGAGGGAATGTTCCGGGGTTTGTCACCTAGGGTTTCCCAAGTCCGCCTCGCAATGGAACGTTCACGGCCAAACCCACTAGGATCGACCTAAAATCAGGGTTCCTAGGGCCAATGTCTCCTAATAGCATCCTAGCATCAGGTTTTGGACATCCTACTTTACGCAGAGATACCCAATCTGAAGTAGATCCATACCGCACTTGGTTCAAAGAGAATGGGAAACGAGAGGAATGTGCTGCTAAACCTCTCTGCCCGTAGGGCATAGTCCCATTCCAGTCCCCTAAAATAGCATGAATCGAGTTCTAACTTAACAATACCTAAAGTCAACCCGGCAATAAATCCTTGTGAGAAGCCTCCCACTGCTTTGGGACCAACCTGCCGAAGGATGGACCCGTCGGGAATTCAGCCCACCCACTTCCCTTGATAGCTTTTGGTGCACAGATCGGATGCTCTATGCGTACGTAGTGAGCGTCGGAAGGTCCCCAAGAACAAAAGAACTCTAGTTTTGCACAAAAAACAAGAGAGAAGACTTGCAGGACATGAAGCAAAAAGATTAATTGGGTACAATCTCCCCCCATGCCTTGTGTGAGCGCTCCACAAAGCATGTATTTAACAAATTATTCATCTCCAAGCTAAAAAATAGCCCAAATTTACAATTAGCACACTTGAGCTTTTTTGTGTTTGCTTTTGTCCAAATAAAGAATAAAGCGGTCGGGCGTCCAAAGAGTCGGACAGTGTCCAAATACAATGTCCAATAACAAATATTTAAATCGTGCATCCATGCGCATACAAAATAATAAATATATGTCAAACACTTTAATAAATAAGTGTAATATATCAAATAAAATAAAAGCAAAACTTTTTTCCCCCTCCTTCTCCCCCAGCCGACGTCGCGCTGGAGGGGAAGGAGGAGACGGAATGTAGCACGCTGGCGCCCATGTAGGTGCTGGGGCCATGCGTGCTGTCGTGTAAGAGAGGGAGGATTTCCCTCCCTCCCCTATTTAAGAGAGGGGTTGCTACCTCCATGAGGGGTGGGAAGGACGACGCTGCCCAGACTCACCGTATGAGGAGCTGAAGTGAGGAGGAAGAGGCGGACGAGGAGGAATTTCGCTGAGAGCACCGCCGCCTATAGCCGTCAACCCCGGTTCCTAGCGCTGCCTGTTGTTGCCAACGTGGCGTTGAAACCCCCCCTGCCACGTGGAAGCATAGAAGCTTCTTAAAAGAAGCTTCTTGAGGGGGCTAATTAAGCCCCCTTTCAGCCCCCCTCATGTCCCCTTTTATTCCCCCCTCCCCCGGGTTTTTAAGACCCTTAAGCCCCATTTATTTTCACCCCCATGTTCACACCCCCCCCCCCCCCCCCCCCCCCCGGTTTTATCTTCTTAAGGGCCTTTCAACCCCTTGTGTTGCCCTTCATCTTTCCCCCCTTTCACCCTTTCTCCCTTTCACCCCCCGATTTTTTTCAAATCCTCCTAAGCCCCTTTCACCCCTGTGTCCATCCCCCCCCCTCGTGTCCTAAAATCCCTCCAAGACCCCCCTTCCTATACCTTTCACTCCCATGTCCAAAGATCTCGCAAGACCCTTCTTATGCCTTTGGAACCACACACACACACCCCCGTGTATAAACCCCTATACGGCCTTTTCCTTGGGCTTTGTAAGCCTTTCCCTCCCAAAAGAACTAAGACCCTAAAAGTCTTATTACCCCCCTCCTCATGGTTAAAACTCTTAACTATTCCTTGCCTTTCCAAAATACCCTTGGGACTTGGTTTTTCCCCTACTCGAAAAAGAGAAGAAGAGTATTGACGTGCAAGGGAGCGACACTAGAATTCCGAAAAAGAGTGTAAAGCTACTTCCACATTCGAAGGACTACAATTGCGATGCCTCCTAAGAAAGTCCAAGGAGTAGCTACGGGAGGGTAATCTCCCGGTATCCGTGTGGATATCTCACCCCAAGTTTTTTCCTTCTTAATTTTATATCGGTTTTAATTCAATCGTGCAAGATGAATTGTTAGGGATAACATATATTTTGTCCTGGTTATTCACGACGAAGGAATTTAGTTTAATGGAACATGCAAAATAAATAAAGTATAAAAATAGTTTTTTTTTTTCAAACAGCATTCTGCATTGAAACGAATTATGAGCAAGATTATTTACCCACTAAAGTAGTATACTTCGGTTAAGCCTAGAAGGTATAAAACTGCATCTTGCACTATTAACCCCTATTCTTTTTACAACGAATCATCATGGAAAGTGCGAATCATGAAAGGATTCTTACGATGCTTAAACTCTAGGAAGTTATCATTGCTAACTGCATAACTTAGCAAGGGAAAGATTGTTTATTTGGCATGAGTTTTGTTCGCAAGGAAAAAGGAAGATTAATTGAATTTACCTAACCTCAAATCGATAAAGTTTAGGATTAAAAAATCAATTGACACATAGATAACAAATCATGCGGAGGTGATCTCGATATTACCTTCTAAAGTTAACCAAATTAATATAGACTTAGAAATACCTATGCTGCGAAATATTCATTGGGAATGAATTAAAATTCAAGAAACGTTTATACCTTAAATACTGGCCCACATTCCCTGAGTGTAGAGTCAGTAAATTGTAAATGTAAAAGAAACCAGGGTTTGTCCCTGAGTTTCTCAAAAGAAAATAATAAAGCTAGGAAACCCTAGGTAACAACGTCACCTTAAAGAAACTGAAACGACTTGTTTCGTAACTCCATTATCGCATAGTACGATACAGGACTTGCGCAGCAAGAACGAAGTCATATGGTCTTGTGATTGAATCACAAGAAGAAAGGCTAAATTCTCGCAACAAGGATGGCGGATCCTTATGCAAGTTATCTTGCAAGAGGATGTATACCTTGATATCCTTCTGGGTAAGGAAGGTTTAAAACCAGAAACTGAAGTATCCGATGAACTGTAGGGTTTGACCAAGTTGGGTTAACAGGATACGCCCTAACCCAAAAATATAAGGGATCTTGCCAAATTGCAAGACACCCCGGATGAGTGCTGGATGCATTCGAAAGGAAGGATTCCTTCCTTAGGAGTTTGCCAACAACAAAAATCGATCAATGGAAATGTTTGTGCTTGCTAGAGATTTTAGAGCACTGTTTGACTTGTTTGACCAATGAATTACAAAATAAATAAGCACCTATACTTCAGGTTGAGGGTCTGAAGGTGAGAGGCAGCTTCAGTTACCCCCGACTGCCTGCCTGACCCTAACCAAGGGAGTTGTTGAATGCGCCGGGAACGTGGACCGAACCCGCCACGAGAGGTCTCTCCGTTGAGCACTACTTGGAGCAGGAGGACGCTTGGGTGCCAGGGGGGGACTACGTCCCACTACAAACACAATATCTACAATAGTGATTAGGGCAGTGTGTCCCTTAGATGCTCTTGGCTGCGAGACCGTGTGGGGTTGTCTTATAAGAGTTACAGAGGCCCAGCTAATGCCTATAGCCAGTGTCGCGCATGTCCGTTTTTTGTCCCAACACCCTCTCCTCCCCTTCCAACCTATCAGTCTTTCTCCCTCTTCTCTCCTTCGTCTCCTCCCCCCGCTTTCGCCATGCTGCCAGCCGCCTCCTCCTACTCCTCACCCCCCCCCCCCCCCCCCGACAATGCCTCAGCCCTCCTCCACCTTCTCTTACCATGCCCACTCCCCCAACTTACTTCACCTACCTCGTCCACTCTCCCCCCCACCCCACCCAATTCATATCCCCCATCCCGTCTACTTTCGACCCCCCAGTCGATCATTTTCCTTTCCCTTTCCCGTTTCTACCAGCCCACCCTCCACTTTACCCCACCCCCCACCACCCGTTTTCTACCTACCTAGCCTCCACTTTATCCCCACCCTATCCCCCATTTTTCCTAGCCTACCCCGCCCATCTTTTCCCCCATTTTGGGCACCCCCCCCTTTTCTTACAATCCCCCCACCCCCCTTTTCCATAACCCCCCCCCCCCCCCCCCCCCCCCCGCCCACCATTGGACCCCCACCCTCCTTAGCCCCCTTTCCACTTACCCCCTCCAAGCACACTCCCCTCCCAAATCCTTGTTCCCACCCCAAACCTACAGTAACCCACCCCTTTTCTCACACTATGTTCCTACATGGGTCCCCAACCGAACTCCGTACCCTGCGTGTTCGGGTTTTTTCTTTCCATGGTTCGTGGCTACTTTACACATGGGACTGCAATGAATTTAGTACATGTTTCCCACTTAGTTGTCGTTCGCACACAGATTTTCCTCTGTGTGTGTGTGTGTGTGTGTGTGGTCTAAGTCCCCCATTTATGTGCAAGAATGCATGTGGGTCTTGTCCATGTGCCACCACACTATTCTTCACACATACCATAGCCCGATATGCGTCTTTTTTCATTTAGTTATTCTTATTCAAAAATTTTAAAAAAATACATAAAAATTATTTAAAAATCAAATTAAATGCATAAAAATACTAAAAAATCACAATTTTTTTTTGCAAATTTGGGATAGAAAAATCCAAGTGAAAATTTATATATTTGTTTTTGAAAAATCTAATAAAAAGTGATAAAATTCATGAAAAATCTATAACCACAAAAACACAATAACATTAAAAGAGAAACACAAAGAAAAAAAACAAAATACAACACTAAAATTTAAAAAAAAAACCAATAAAACACGACTCAATTCACATAAAATTTACATTTACAAACAAAACAAACAAAAGAAAAGAGAACCACATCGTAAAAATCACAAATGAAATAAAAGGAAAAAACATAAACACACTTAAAAGAAAAAAATTGTCCAAAACTAACAAACAAAACGAGACACTCCTTTTTTTTTTGTATGCATGGGTATTAGCCATCATTTTTAAAATTTTATTATTATATAGGAGGTCGACTCTTCGCTAGTTGACCTGTTGTCCTCTTATTTGCAGATTTTTTGGACATGGGACTTGTGCTACTTCTTTTCCCACAATGCCATCAGACCTTCAGAGGGTGCCACATATAACTACCAAGTTCCATTTTCTTTTTCCTCCTTCACATGCACCATAACACACATGGTAATGGTATATAAAATTAACCCGACCGTTGCACACACTAAATTAATAGAATGCACCCCATAAAATTTTAATTAAAATGATCCCACTGTTAATTTGTAAAAGGAAACACGTTGCACATGCACCTTATACAATCACCCACATAATATTGTAAATTAAAATTAATCCCTAATGGTCACACAGTGCATATGCACATGTGTTGTTGCAAGCACATTTAAATTGTAAGTAAAAATGAATCCCCCGCCATCACTCATGCATGCACTTTGTGCCAAACATAATCTAATTTGTAACAAGTGCATTTATAGAGACCATCATCTAGTCAAGTCTAATCTACTTGGGATTTGGGTTGTGAAATATGACTCATTGTGTATTAAGGGCATAATTTAACAATGAATTATTTTTAATATCATTTGCTTAAACAAATTCCTGTAGTTCTCACCTATCCACATCATCGCACTATCGATTGATGAAGTGCACTTATAGGGATGGGATTTAGCTGTGATACGTTGGTCTTATCAGTCCATGTCTATTTTGGATATTAATCAGTGGTTCTATTATAAGTTCATTTTGATCTATTTGGTCTAGTTAGTGTCGGGGATGTGGCATGATTGTGCTTATACTTGATTTGATTACTTGATTATGAGGATTAGGATGCATGTTTGTTTGCATATCACAAAGCTATTAGCCACATGTATGCATAGGTCATGTTGGATTTTTTCTGCATGCTGTGGTTTGCTTGGGGTTTTTTGGTTTAGTCTTGTCAGTCTTGCTCTTTTCTATAATTTTTTCTATCTTAGTTGTGGTCCTCTGTATTGATTTTTTGCAAGAATTTCCTACTTTGTTTTCCTTGTTCTCTGCGTTTTTGCATAAATAGTCTGAATGGCACCTCCTAAACCACCTACTCTTGTGATTCTACATCTTCCCCTTCTGGTCCATGATTATTCTCTCCTATTGGATGTTGATTGCATTAGTAAGGTTGGTCTTCATCTTTTTGTGGCCCTCAAGTTTCCTCCAATGGATGCAAAACTTTGTTACTCTTTTCTAAAAACTTACAAGAAGCATTCGGGCTTGGTTTATGGCCATCATTTCTGTTTATCCCCTACCACTATTAATAAGGCCCTATTCCTACCCTTTGCAGCTTCCGCCATGCCTAGTGGTCATCATTTATTATCCACTACAAAGATTCTTGCCTTGTTGCTGCTGTAGAAGGAGACCTCTACTTCTTTGGTAGCAAATAAGGTTATCACCAATTCAAGAGTATCAATGGCACATATTTCCTCTCCCTTGTGGAAGCTATCATGCTAGTTTCTCCATAACCGGGAAAGCTTGCATCCAAGTGCTTGTCAAGGAACTATTCACTACGTCTGCTATACTATCAGAATCCTTGAGGTGGTTAAGTTCAACTGGAAAGCATTTCTGTTGGCTAAAATGGATCAGCACTTTTAGCGTGTTAGGAAGGATCATCTCAATACTATTTCCTATGGGGTTTTTCTATAGAAAATAATTCAATTGGCACCTTCCCCAAGTGGCATTCCTATGCCTAATCGTACTCCACTTCCTTAGCAATCTCCTCCTTCTGTTCTTTCTTCCCCTCCTATGCAACCCAGCTCAAGCTCAGTAGATGTGCCCCTTTCCAGGTTCAATAGTAAGAAGCACAGCACACATGGTCCTCCTAATCCTGCCCCTTCCATTGCATGTGGTACAAACACTAATACCTACTAAGGTGTCTGGTAGCTCCCTTCCCCCGTTCCTTACATGTCCTAATTTGTTTGTGGTACAATGGGAAGGTACACTAGATTCACAAATTCCTTCATCCCTCCAAACATTGATTACTAGCATCTTGTTTTCCCAGTTCATGTCAAATGTCCAAGCTACAATGGAAACAACTTTGACTTCTTGTCTCTAGTGTGTCTACACATGAGTTTCTACCTCTTTGTAGGACAAGGTGGATTCATTGACTTGTCACTTGAGCAAGACACTAGAAGATTTAGCTTCAGAAAGGTTTTCCCTAACTGATATACATAAGCAAATGCAAGGAGCTATTGTGTTAATGGATTCTCAAAAAACTACTATTAGAGAGTTAGAAGTTAAAGTTGCAAGATTAGAGGCAGATAAGGTGTCCATCACTAAAGAGAAGGATGATGCTTTGGTGGATATGCATACTTTAGCCAAAAAGCTTAGTGTTTGTGAGGGTGAATGAAAATATGCCCAAGTGACTATGGAATCGCAATAGAAGCATATTGATGAGTTGTAGTCTAAACACGGGGCCCTCACTAGTAGTGATAAGGAGACATCACCTGTGTGCAAGAAATATATGAAAATACCCCTTATCTACCCCCTATTTATGGGACCTTACCTTATAAAATGTACCTTCCTTCCCTTAAATAACCCCCCTCACTTACACTCACATGGTACCATATGGTAAATCCTAGTGGACCCCCCAGGAGTCTAAAATAGTTACCCTCTCTGTTCCCCCTCTTGCCCCTGTTATTCATGTTGTTGTGCCTTTTAAGGAGGAGCTGGAGAATTTATAGGAACATGCTAGGTTGTGTGATGTATTTGCTGCCAAGGTGGAAAGGTTACAGTATCGTATGGATTGTGTGCAGGAAGCTTTTACTCATGACAGTGAACTTGTTTCTCCTTTGCTCTCTTTTGGCTTAAATATCATCCAATAGAGGTTGGACTTATATATCTCTTTGAGAAATGTGGATTTACAACCTCCAGAGGACAATTGGCAAGATCTTTGGTTGAGTGATTTGCTCAAATCTATGTTTGACATAGCCTTGGATGATATACTTGATCCTCAAGTCAAATTGCTCTCTTTCATGTATATTAAAGGGAATCTACAAATTCCAAGATGAGGAGGATTTGAATATTTATGTGGGGAATGTGGTTTTGAAAACTATATTGTATGTACATTCTATGAAGTTAGAGTATGCAAAATTTTCATCAACGCACGTCATGGTATAAAGGAGATGCTTTGCATCCTCCTTTGGATGATGTTGTCACATGGGTCCTTACCATCGAACAAAGTACTTTTTATAAGTCTGATATCCCATAGTTGCATGCTAAAGTGTTGCAACACATTGTTGATAATCTCTTGTTTACAAAGGAGTTCTTCCAAATTTTTAAATTTCGTTGTTCTATTTATCCTCATGATCTTATTTTCTATTCCCTCGTTGCTTTTTTCCTTCCTTCTTATATTCATCTTCTTACTACTAGACTTGATTCCATTCCTATTTTATCTTTTACTCTTGCTTTATCCCCTTATATTCCGATTTTTACTTCATGCCATTTTATTTGTTGATCATACTACCTCTTCTCCTCCTACTATAGATCATTCTCTTGTTGTTCCTCTCATTAGGAAAAAAATGAACTCACAAATGGGCCCTTAAAAATAATATAGTTTAAGATGTGGGCCTTTTGGATTGTCCAATAGGAAGGCTAGATGTTGACATCCATGGAGGGTGAATCTTCTCTCCAAATCTTGGGTTTTCTATTAAAAAAAGGGGTACTGGGGGATTAAAAAAGGGAGAATGAGTAGTACACAAAATTTGAGTTTCTCTCACCTCGTATTTCTCCCCTTTCTTTTGGAGAATTTTCAATTTTGGTTTTTTTCCCTCTCACAAACTCAGTTTGACCCAAAAGTTGAGCAACAGACCACTTTCTCTCTTTTCTCTATACTCATGAATTTCCATCTCCATTGAAGCTCCCTACTAAGAGTAATTAGGGTTTTGAGCATTCTGCTTACCTTTGCACTTTCTTCTCCACGCACAGCTCCATATTTTGGGCAAAACACAGGTGCCCATCTCTCTTTGCATTTTCTCTTGTTTGCTTTTTTTCAGTAGGGTTTGATGTCGTTTCTTACTGTTGTTGTTGTTTTATTGCAGAGGTTGTTTGGGGTAGGAGACAGAGGTGCTCATCTCTCTCTCTTTCTTTCCCCCCTCTCTCTATGTGTTGTTTCTCTTTTATGTTGTGTTTTCAATAGAATTTGATGTTAGTTCTAATTGTTGTTTTCTTGTAGTGTTTATTTGGAGCAAAAGGCAAAGGTGTTAATCTCTCTCTTTGTTTGTTTTTTTTTTGCTGATATCTTTTCAACAAAACATAATGTTAGTTCTAACCCTTGTTTTTGTTTTATTATAGAGATCATTTTGGGTGACATTGCATAAGTGCTTATCTCTCTCTTTCTCTCTCTATGTTTCCTCTTTTCTACTAATTTTCCAGTATACCTTCATGTAAATACTAACTCTTACAAAATTGTCTTTTGCATAGATCAATTTGGGTAAGATTGGATAGGTGCTCATTTCTTTCTCTCTCTCGTGTACTGACACACTCTCTCTTTCTTCCTCTCCAAAAAATCCCTTTTCTCCATACAGGGTAGAGCAGAGATTCTATAGCTCAATTTACAGGTAAATCTGCCATATTTTATGGTGCCAAAATTTATTCATTTAATTAGTGACTTTTATGTTTGATGGGATTGATGTTTTCTTATGTCTATCATTTGCAATGGGTTTTGATTAGCAATGATTCAATCTTATCTTCAGCAGATCAGCTTATAGGTAAATTGGCCCTGTTTTGTATTGCTTCTATTCATGCAGTTATCTAGATATTTTTTGCTAAAAGGGATTTATGCAAGTATTTTTGTTAAAAGAGATTCATGCATGTGTTTTTTTGTACATGCAGGTATTGTACAAGGTTTAGGTGATTCATATAATTATCGATCAACTATTTTGATGTGGTGAGTGATTCCTTTGTGTTGGATGATATGGATCTGCTGGAAGTCGATGGTTCAAAAATCCTCTGCTTTATTGGTCCTATGTGTCCATTTGAATCTCCATGCCAATTGGCAATGATCCATGAAACTCTTGTATCATATCATCCATATAACACACAATGTATTCAGTCTTAGAATATCTCAAGTGTCAATCCAATGTGCCTATTAAGATTTGCATGCCATGTGGCTGCTATCCTTGTAACAACTACTCTATAATACCCACATTTCATACAATGTATTGAGTCAAATCAGACTCAATGTATTGAGTCAAATTTATTTTGGTGAAATTCTCTGAGTATTATTGTGCTATTCTTTTCATTATATTTCATGTAAATGGTATGATTAAAGTGATGTCTTGAAATTAAATCTATACTTTGTGTTGATGTATATATCCACATGCATTTCGATATCGATGTTTATGTCTATTTACAAAAGTGTAAACATCTCTTAATGCCATGTTGATTTGTATGGCATATTGGTGATTACTAGACGGACTTAAAATGCTTATTATTTAGGGGTTGATACATACTTCTTTACATCTAATGCATAGGTTATAGTTCCTGAGAGAAGAACAAGCATTCTCTCAATAGAAGTACATAACAAAAAAGATGAAGAAGGGAATTGGATCACTGATATGTATCATTGCTCATCTTGGGTACATATGCGTCCAAGTATGAAGGGAGCTTTCAGGGTGAAAGCATCTACAGTTGCAGATGTATCAAAGCACTGGAAGGGTAAAATTTTAGCTCTCAGACAAAGGAATGTTGATTCTCACCTTGTAACAGAGGCCTTTGTACAACATGTATTCATGCAAAAACAAATACATATTACGCCCACTGTGCCCTTTCAACGAAACATTGCAAACAGTAAGTATTTGCAACTCATTGAGAATGAGAAATTTCATGATACCTATGTAACAACTTGTCTCGTATTTACAGAAGTATACCCTTCGGATTGCTGTGAGTGGCAAAATGTCTAGAGTTTCACTAGTTCTTTTAAGTGTTACCACCTCAAAATTGGTAGATTTCTCTTTGAGGGGCGTACAACTAAGCAACTCACAGAGGACTTTATTTTTTTCTATGACTCCAAGTACATATTGCCCAAAGGGAGTTGAGAATATGGAAACCTTGAGTCTATGCACATATTGAATCTCAATAGCATAGAATGGCCATTGTGTAGTAGCAATGACATTTTGCACATGTATAGCACAAAAATTTCAGCAAACATGTTGAATTTTATGAAGCCAAGCACTGGCTCAAAGAATGTACATCTAAGTTGATTCATACCAATTGCAATTTTTGCACACATGTTCAAGGAATTTAAGGGTTTGAGGCGTACCAAAAGCACATACATCATAAAAAATACATAAGAGGATTATGTAACAAGGATTCTAGGCAAAACTTGGACATAAAAAATAACTCACAGTCCTGACACAATGGAGTGTCGAGTCACAACAAGGGACATGGCTTTCAGGTAAAAAATTTCTCTCTCAGTTTACTATTATCTTACTTTGGGATGAATCGGCTAACTTTCCTTTCCAATTACAAGTACTTTGTCGCACGACAAACTTTATGCCTAGTGTTCAAGTATCCTAAATAGAGGATGCTCAAGGATAAATGGTTGTGCCTTGATCAAGACATGCGTGAAAGTGCAGTTATGGATGTTAGTGTCATTTGTGAGGGCCACGAGCCCCAAGTGTTGCAAATGGAGGATGATTGGCCCTTGAGTATAATGCGCCAAGAAATTACAATATTAATGCAGAATCCACCTGTTAGCTTCTATTTTAAACTAAATGGAAGGAAAATTCGAAGCCGAGCTAAGGATACTGTTACCATCGGAAAGTGTGTGGCTTCACATATTTTAAAAATTGTAGAGTCTCCCTAAAAATCCCAACATCACAAGTTGTAATATCCAATACCTATAAAATTTTAGATTTTTTTGGCCAATAGAATATTGTTGCTTACAAACTTGCAATATTTAAACATTATGGTATTTATGCAAAATCATACACTTGTTATACACTTTTCACATCAACACATTTACATATGCATGTAAACTTTACAAAGATGTAAGTAAAGCCATAACTAAATATCGTATGCAGACAACCCTTAATGGTTTAAAACTTAAGGTTTTTTAGGTAAAACTAGTTTAGTTCTTGTTTTATTGTTTCGTTTCACACTTTCTCTCTTCATCTCTTTATATCCACCACATCTCTCCTACCTGCTATGATGGATGCTCATGCACACTTTGATGAGTGGATCCACGAGACTATCTTTGCCAACCAAGGTGACGAGATATTCTAGATTTTCTCTAAGAACTTCAACCTTGAAATCATGCTCTCATCGCTGGATCCCCCCTTTCAGGTTTTGGAAGACTTTGTGAGCACCATTGCTACATACACATACTCCATCAAGGGATCCGACATGACTTGGGGGCCTCTAGAACATCTCATGGTATTTTAGGCAGGGAAGAATCACCAAAAAGTGGTGAATAGGTGTCTGGCCCATGTGGATCCTTCGCATAGAGTATGCACTGTTCCCATGGGAAGTGCACCAGGTACATCACCTTTGGATCTCGTGGAGTGTGATTGCGTATTGGCAATTTACCTCCTTGCACTGGATACACCCCTAGAGAAGGAGAGCGATGAAGATACAACTCCACAGGTTGTTTCTATCACATACACACGGGAAAAGAACTGATTGAAGAGCTCATAAATGTTGAAGAGGAACATCGAGTGGTGGCAGAGCAAGGGTTGGCTCTCATGGTGCCATCTTCTTCAAAACAGCCACAAGTCGACAAACCCAACCTTGCCTCCTTGACACCCATTGAAGTAGATGGTGTACAATACTTGCTTCTATCATATGTACTATAATACTTGGAAATGAAAGAAGAAGAGTTATTTTCTATCCTAATCAAGGATTCAATGGAAGAGCTGATCGACTATGATTACATGGATGTGCATCCAACAATGGCAGAAATTGGAAGATATTATGGCACAAGCTTAGATACTGTGAGTGTGATCATAGCAGCAAAGGAGCGTATTACCTCTGTTGAAGAAGATTACCATGTGCCATATGCTGAATTTGAAGCACTACAACATGATTTGTTTGGACCAAGGCCCCAGCTTCCTACCAAGGAGTTTGTAGATCCCTCTGCCCAAAGAGGTGCCTCCCTGACACACGAGGAAATGAAGATACAAGATGATCTAGAGAAGGTGAGATTTCTAACTATCAGTTATTTTTATGCAATGAAACTTAATGGTAGGGTGTGTCGGGCCTCCTGGAGTCCACCGGTGAAATCTTGGCCAAAAATGATGCCTGCAGCTGCCCTATCCGAAGTCTGGCGTCTGGGGCCTTTGGACAAGGCACCTGCAAGCATTATTTTTGGCCAAGAGTTCACCGATGGACTCTGGGGACCCGACGCACCCTACCATCAAGTTTCATCGCTTTCTGATAACTCTAGGTTAGTCGCTAAATATATTGTTTGATTTGAATTTGTCATTCAGGACATACTGTATATAGATGATTTTGCATCAAGGCAAGGAGGAGCTCAACATGCCGATCGACGCAGGGATTCAGCTCTAAAGGACTATATCGGTAACGTTGTTGTAGATTTGGTGGTCTTCCATGAGAAGTGCTCACTAGGAGGGCAATAAATAATCATGAAAACTCGAGCTTTGACCAATTTTGGACCTTTTTGAGTGATACTTGTGACACCTAGCTTGGAGAAGGTGGTGCTAATCAAGCAGTCAAAGCTTCTTTACTTGTTTGACAAAACGCATGGTGGAGCAATGTGTGTGCTTGCGACATTAGGCGACCTTGCTAAAGTGTTAGATCCGCTTCTCCTGGAGAAAGAGCTGAAGGGGGAGCACATCATTTTTGAAGCAAAGAAGAAACTTATATTTTCATCAGAAGTTAGCCCCTCCTCTCCACCAATGAAAAAGCCAAGGAACAATTGAGAGTTCTTGTTAGCTATCGGCTTTTTGTATCTACCATCACTAATAGCCATCACATGTATTTTTCTTGATGAATATAAGATACTCTACTTTGTCCCTACAAATAAATATTTATTAAATAAATGTGTGGTTTGTATAAATGTGACAATAATGTGTGGTACTTTAATGACGCTTTTTCATACGTTAACATAATTCAACGCGTAGTACTGCACTTGCGATTGTGTAAGTGTGACGATAATGTGTGGTATGTGAATGACGCGTAGTACTGCACTTGCGATTGTGTAAGTGTGACGATAATGTGTGGTATGTGAATGACGCATCCGCATATATTAACATAATTCAATGTGTATTACTACACTTGCGATTGTGCATAAGCAATAACGTAACTTGTATCCATTACGTATTACTACTTTTGATGTGTTCGTACGTTAAACAAAAATTAAGAGTCATGCGTTTCAAGAAACAAAACAAAACAAATTTACTCAATTATTTGAATTCAATACACATCGCATGAGATATTATGTATATATAAATAAATATTCCAATGTGGCAGAGTATACAAAATTTTTTGGGCTTCCAAGATGTTATGGCGTTGTAACACTCGTTACAAACCTTGCATCATTAATCTAGTAAACTATGGCGGAGTCCCCTTTCCATGTCGAAGTCGAATGATAAAGTTTATGTCTTTATCTGTGATTGTGACACGCTTTGCATGGATGGCCACAAGTTGTGTATCATCAAACAAGTTAATGAGAAACCCCTCTGCAGCTGTTTGTAGGGCCTCCATGGCTGCAGCAGTCCACCTTCCTGCTGGTGGGCCGTCCCGCACTCGTGCCCAAAATCTTCCCATCCCTTTTAGCTCCAAGTCTTGCATGACTTCTCGAACAACTTTATGAAAAGAACTTTTTGGGATGAGAAGCTCGTATCCGCGTTGGATTCTCCTTATCTATCAAAGGGCGACAATGCCTGATTTCCATCTCCTCTTCTTCTGTGGTGATCCTTGTGCTCTACAAGGAGCACCTGTTGCTGCACTAGAGGAGGCTCCACCTTGTGATCCAGGTGGCGGGCCTTGGTGTGATGTCTTCCGGGGGCCAAAACGGTGACATACTTGCTTGGTGCGTGCCATGCAAGCTCAAGCAAGGCAAGACGGAGAAGAGACAGAGGTTAGGGATGTGAAAATGGAGGAAGCAAAGAAATCAAGATGTGAAAATGAGAAGAAGAATGAACTTTTAACCCATTGAAACCCCAAAACCGGGTTAATGCAGCTTCATACGTAGTGTCCATCATGTGATCGTAAATCCATAACCTTTTATCGAAATGCAACGAAACTTCACACGCGCACTCATTAGGTGGCCAAGAGCCTTTTTTTTTTGAAAAAAAAGTACATGTAGACCCCTGGTCCGAAGTCTGGCATCTGGAGCCACTTTCCTACTAAGTGACCAGGAAAGTGGCTCCGGACACCACACTTCGGACCAAGGGTCTGCAAGCACTTTTCTTTCAAAAAAAAATAATTTGGGCTCTTGGCCACCTAATGAGTGCGCGTGTGAAGTTTCGTCGCATTCTGATATATTTTAGTATTTTAAAAATTATCCCACACCAAAATTATGGATGGATTGATAATTGAGAAATCAACATCGCGACTACTAGCCCTTAGAAACTTCGCACCACATAGACTATATAGAGGCATTAGGAGTAAAGTCTACAACAAGAAATGGCAAAATTTTTCATGTTATTCCTATTGAAATTGACAGTGCTAACAAAAACTGTAAGTAAGAATTGAAAATACAGCGAAGATGCACGGTCAAAGTTGAGAGCGAAGGACAAGTGTAAAATTTTAATTCATATTTTAAGGGCACATATAATAGTATTGCACTGGGACATAGTCATATGTCCAATGCACGAGGATAACACTATGCCAAAAAAGATAACATTGCAAACAACACAATATTAGTGAGTTTGGGAATCTCCCAATTCCCATTTTTTGAATACTAAAAAGGTGGCACCCGGATAACATGCCCATAAGTTTCTCAAAACCATATGATGTGACCTATCATTGGAAAGCACTTGAAAAATGGAATCTATTGAGCTATAGAGCACTCAATTTGGAGTTATAGTGTTCAAGTTATGACAAATCCAAATATTTGACCATGTGTCCCAAACTTATGGGAAATTCCCATATTCCTCAATATGGTGTTAAACTATCTTCATTCCATTAGAAAGCATCCTTCAATGCTTGAAGATTTCTTACAAGTTGGAAGTCCTTGGGAGTTATAGTGATGCGCTTCTCATGCATTGCACAACGTTGAGCATCAGTCACATCAAGTCAACTAAAAAGGCCTCTGCAGCACACTGTAGAGTATGAAGACATTCTTTTGTGAAGCGATCAGGTCTATCCTGACCTTGTGCCAAAAACCACCTCCTGCTTTCTGTGTGGTAGAGGTCTTGCACAATCTTGCGAACAAGTCTCGAGAAGCTCACCTTCAGAATGATGAGATCAAAAGAGCGTTGATACCTTCTAATTTCTCTCAAGGCCACTGTACCTGGCTTCCACTTGCGTTTCTTGTGGGGATGCTGAGGAGGACCCTTGTGAGGGCGACTTGAGGAAGGTGGATTAGGTTGAGAAGGGGGTGCATCTGAGCTAGTAGATACTCCAAGGGGCTGAACATGATATGGGGCTCTGAGCGGAAGCTTATTTGCAACTACCGTAGACCTAGCCATCTTTCCTGCATAAGAGATGTGAGAACTCAATGAATAAGATAGAAAGTGAAACCCTCTTTTATATAACCCTAAGCTGTGAGACTCATTCACATAGATGCACACTCTCTCTTTCTCTCTTAAACTATGAATCACATTCACACTAATTCACATTATTCATCTTACTATCTTAGCTCTTTTCGAACCCATTTGATGCCTTGTCGAAGCCTTGTTTCTAGCCACTTGGCATATTTGCTTGTTTATCTTCTAGATTTCTTGCTGCATTAGTATTCACAGAGCTGGTTGGAGTGTACTTAATTTTCTTCTCCTAGTTAAAAAATTTGGGCAATTACAATGCCGATTTAGAGTTTTGTCACCTCGAATACTTTCTAAATACCTTAGTATCCTTTGAGTCAACAAGATGTTTCCAAAGAGAGTATCCAACATTCTTGGAAATATGCATTAGATCAAAAGGATTTGTGATATTTAAATCTTTCTAATGTTCCAAAGAATACTATGTGGAGAATGAGGGAACTATCAATTACTTCACAATAACTTGTGAACATTCTTCATCCTCATTGTCTCTTGTGGCCTCCAATAATGGATCTATGAGTGGACATTCAATTCACTTTTTCTACTAGTCCATTAGACTTTGACATATAGGACATTGCCTACTCTTGACCTTTCCATTGAATTATTGTACTTGCATAGGGCCACGTAGTGGATGGTTTTGGGATAAGAAACGTTGATGACAAAGGTAAATATTCTTTTTTAGACTGGTACTTGAGGCTTCATAACTCACTCTTTTAGTGACACGACGTGATTCCATCATGTCTACAGCTAATTCATCAACACATTCATTTGCTCTCTTTTGCAAGAGTTTAACTTCATCCGCTACTATAATCCTATACCACCAAGATAGCAATTGGATCATTGGATTGCTACCATTCACCCCTCCACCATGATCAGTTTTTCTTTGGTATGCACCATGTGCTATTCAATGTGAATTTTTCATCCCTTGTGTGGACCAAATTCCCATGCTTCCCTTTTCTACAAAGTATGGCCCATATGCCTCAAGGATATGCTACAAAGACACATATCACACATGAGTAAAACTATGCTCAATAGTTTATACAATTCATACAATTTTAAAATATTAACTTGGTACACACCATGTAATGTGTGATAGACCTTTTGCCCCATGCTTCCACCATGTTTTATAGAAGCTATGCACAGCATTGATAAATTCTTACTTATCTTCATTGTTAAACACCATCTTGCGAAGTAAGGGAGTCAATTTGTTAAGACTTATCCAAACCTTAGCTTTGGCCAATCTTGTTTTTCCTCCATTACTTCGATCGGGAACTGCAAAATGTAACTTTTTCCACCCATCGTAGTCCTACGGCCTACGAATCATGACATTCCCTTCCTCATTGATGGGTACTAAGAGAAAGTTCCTAGCCTTTGCTCCTCCAAAGCAAGGCTTTTTTGGCAAGTTACTAGATTTTCCTGATCTCTTTTCATCTTTTTCAATCGTCACTTGATGCTTGTGTAGCCCAATTTCTGATAGCACTCGCTCCACATTCCTACACGTTGCAATTACTTCTTTTTTTGGTTGTATCCTATAAGCAAAGCAAATGTATTCATATACAAGTTTCTCCATGATTCTGACCAAAGCATGCAATGAACAAATGTGAATACGATCCAAGGGAATGTTGAAGATGGGCTTCCAAGTGGGATCTTCTCTATTGCGCGTCGGTGCAGCACTTGTCACCTTTCGCCAGTTCTTATTTCTGTCCTTTCCTTCCACCCTCTCTGTCAAGCAATATAGGCATGGATTCTTTGTATTTGCACCATTGGAGATTCCACACATGCATTTTAAAGTTTTCAAGTCTCTTGCAAGATGCCATTCAACCAAGTATTGACCATACCCTTCAACCGAGAGCATCTCACCATGTTCCTAACGATCGATAATGCTTGGAATGCTTGTGTGCATAAAGACCAGCTGCAACACCTCAAATTTTTCCTTAGGAACTTCAAATGCAGTGAGCCACCACACATGGTGCTCAGATTGAACGCTAAAGTTCCTTGGGTTTTTCTTGTCGAATTGTAAATCTCTATTCATCAGAGTTACACTAACTATTTTAAGCTTTACTCCTTTGACGACCTCACTTTCATTTGATTTTATAACAAACTACAATTTACCATTACATTCCTCAATGGACATATTGTAGTACATTACCATTGCTGACTGCACCTTGTTCAAATCTAAATAGTAATTGTTGAGTTTGGTGAACTTCACCTCATATGCATTTTAGTGCTTCCACACATTGAACATGCATGGGATCTCCTATCAACTCCAAAACCTTTGTATTAAGTTGCCGTCAGGCCTCTATTAACTTTGAAGGTTGAGGAAGAGGCACGATTCTATTTCTCTTCAGCACACAACCAAGCCCAGCCTTCACACCTTTGAATATCTTTGAGTAAGTAGTTGTGCTAATGCCGGCCCTGTCACAAATAGATTGTGCATCCACAGCTGACAACTCATTTGACACATCTTTTAATGTGCACTCAATCACCTTTTCCTTCACAGCCTTAAACTTACGATTGCTTAAAGTGTTTTCCAATGTACTTGCCTTCAGCAATCTACTAATACACGATCCAACCTCACCCTCACCTAGGTTCTCTTTCTGAGCTACCTTACATGCTTTGATACGTCGCTTCCACTGGCCACTATTCACAATTGGCTTCTTCTTTCATTTGTGCTCCTGTGTTAGCTTGTTGTTTATCTTTCTCAAGTCATCCAATTGTGCCTTTGTCTCGTCATATGAGATACCAATGTCATGGATAGTGTCATGCATTGAAATAATTTGATTTTTTTTTGAATTATAGTGTCATTCAGTTGTACCACTTGTCCTATGAGCTATTGTATATGAAGTTGATGTGCAATGATCACATCATGGCAATTTGTTATGGTTGCTTGGCAAGTTGTAAATACTTTGAACGCCTGATCATTGAGCCGCTTAGTATAACCAAGTAACCCATTTTCACCCTCGCACACATACTTCAGCAAATTTGTGATTCCTGAGAAAGTTGGAGGTCTATTGTTTAAGGGTTCAATTGGGTAGATTCCCCCATCAACCCACAAATCCACATGTTTCAATCCCATTTTCCTATAACTGTGCAAAACTTGAGGGTTGACACTGGTACGTTGGGTTCTTTTGAATAATGGGGCATATTCAATCTCTACCTCAATATGCAGCTCCTTCTTTCCTGTATTCATTTTACTATTAATAGAAACGGGGAGCCTACTTGGTTGTCACAAGAGGTAGAGTGGAGATGCACAAAGAGGCACACAAAGGTGCCAAGGGAAAGGAGGGTGTAAGTAATTCACTCTGTTTTAATGAAGGTTGCATAAACACAAAGAAGAGGTCACAATAGAGCCATGAGAGAGTATCGATATGGGGGGAAATAGCTCAGAGGGTAGGGATGTCCAAGATTTTTTGTATTTTAGATATTTCTATTTTGCCTCCAAAAACATCTCCAAAAAACACGAAATTTGACCAGTTTGTTTATTTTTTTTACCAAAAGTTAAGATATAAAAAATCCCCAAAACATCTTAAAGGAACTTTCGAAATTTCATTTTCCTTATTCTTGATTAAAAAATCAATTACCTCGTATCTACTAATCATTTTGCATTGAAAACGAAGCACCACACTCCCGTAACTAACTCCTTTTTTAATATAAAATTTGGTTGAAAAAGACTTCTTGAATGATGAGAGAGAAGGAATCTGAGTATATCTTTGTAGATAATATAAAAAAGGCAAAACGAGATTGCAAAAGTGGAGAGAGAGGAGGAATATTTTAGTATTCTTCTCTCCTCTTTTCCTTGTTTTAAGGAGGAGGGAGGGGGGGCTAAAAGGCCCATTTGTGAGTTCATTTTTTTCTTAATATATTCCTTCCACCTTTTGTTTAGAATCACTTAGTGCCTTTTTAGTATTATTTCCTCCATTTCCAACATCATTTTCCTTATGCTTTCCCTCTTTCTATTATATGCCATATCCACCTCTTCAATGTTCTACCCTCATTCCTGTTCTACCTCCTATAGAATATATCAATCTTCCATCTCAATATGTATTGGACACTCCTAGATTTGATAATGACATCCTTCATTGATGGCAATGGATTATGCATGATTCCATTTGACAAGACCAATTTTTAATTGGTCTCTCATTCCAAGGTCCTAGAGCACTTCTTTGGCGTGTTCAAATTCTTAACTTCATTTTGCTTGGTCTCATAGGCTCGGTCAAAGGATACATCCATACATTTGGCATCAAATTTTTGTTGGTACTTGTCCTTTATACATTAATAGCCACATTTGAACATGAGGAAGTATATACCAAATTTAATAATTAATCCTAATGAAGATGTACTAGTGGCTCAAATGGATGTGCTCTATTATTTTGCCCAAGCCTTCCCCACCAAATTCATTATATTGTTGTAAAGAATGTACTATTTGCAATTCCTTCAAAATGTACCTCTCCATTTTATGCATGAAAGCAGAAGCCTAGAACGCCTCAAACTTAGTATATAATTCAAAAATAAGTATTTTCATCCTAGCAAATTAAAAAAATAGTTTTGAAATGTATCTACTTCTTCTTTTTCATGATTAATGGAATCTCTTCTGGTTGTCTTTTATTGTTGAGGGAAGTTGCCATTCAAACTATTTTCTATTTTGTGATTGTGAATGTTGTACTATGTTTTTTGGTTATGTGTGTTACGTGGTATGAGTGTATTATCCTTGTCATGGGGAGAAGATGACAATAAAGATAATCGGCCAAAATTTTGCTTAGTGGTGGATTATTATGAAGCTTTGCAACTGGAAAAATGAATAACCTCTCATATCCTTTAATGGTTTTTTTATTTTTTGGTCAAATAAGGATTGGTTCATGTTAGTATGGATTTTTCTTTCATATAATTTAATTTAGATTCTGGCTACTTTAAAGAATGGATGGAATCCTAATTGTTTGATGCTTACCAGATAATTGTTGATGAAGATAAAGTGATGAGCTAGTATTTTGAGCTTTTATTCTCTTTTTATAAGGTCACAAGGATGCTCCTTAATTAAGTGTGGGGATATGTTGAGGGTTGAATTTTTTTTTTTTTTGGTTGATTTTTGTTATTTTTGTGAGATGAATGGTTGATTTTGAGGGTTTATTGATTGATTTTTGTTGAGTTGGAAGTGTTTTGGAATGTTTTGGGAAGGTTTGAGTATGTTTGAGAAGCTCATGATAGTTTTTGGTTGAGATATGATGTTCTGATAGGTTCTATAATATGTCTCTTTGGTTTTGTGATAGGGTCTATTTTGCCTCTATTTTGATCTATTTTCCTTTTGTTTGTGAGATTAAGATTGTGAATGAGGTTTTTAAGGAATGATTAAGAGTATTTTGAATGGTTTTGGATGGTTTGAAGTGGTTTTGGTTTGAGTTGTATGGTTTGACACTCGGCATGGATTTTGGTTAATGCAGAGATAATACTCATTGGAAATGCTAGAAAAGTATGGAATAATAGCATGTAAGCTTGTAAATACACCATTAGATCAAAACATTAAGATGGTGAATGATGGACAATATGTGGAGGATGTTACTATGTTCTGAAATATTGTTGGACATAGCCTAATCTACCTAACCATAACAAGACCATACTTGAGTTACTTGATGGATTCATTAGCCAATTCATGCAAAAACCATGCAAGTCATATTTGGATGTAGTGTGGAGAGTCTTGAGATATGTGAAGAAGACAATGAGTTTTGGCTTGTTATATAAGAAAGAGATCAAGCCCACATTGTTTCGCTACACAGATGCAGACAAGGCATGAAGTATCATGGATAGGAGGTCCAATAGTGGCTATGCAATTTCATTTGGTTGAGCCATGGTAAGTTGGAGGCAAGAAGGAATCCACAGTTGCTTTATCTAGTATAAAATCTAAGCAAATAGGTATTGCATTGGTAGCATGTGAGTAGACATGGCTAAGAGTACTATTATGTGATATGGGAATAGAGATAGATGGTGGAGTTGTCATGTATTGTGATAACATTAGCACTATTATGTTGGCAAAGAACCTCGTATACCATGCAAGGACAAAGTATATCAAAGCGCACTATCATTTCATCATAGAGAAGGTTACAGATGGAGAGATAGACTTGATATATGTCATAACCAACAACCAAGTCATGGATATCTTTACCAAAGCATTAGATAAAGAAGTTTGAGTGCTTTAGAAGTGCACTTTGGATAATGTATTTGCAAGATCATTCTAAGCTTGAGGGGAAGTGTTGATAAATATGACATAGGCTAAGTCATATACTATGTATGCATAAATAAAATAGAGGTTATGTGTGAAGTGACTTAAAGGTTAAAAGGTATCAATCACTTTAGAGAATAGTTTGTGTATATCAATTGACAATGAGAAAAGGAGAAGAATGAAGATGAAGATGAAGATGAATAACTCTTGATCATCCATATCTTATGCAATTACTTCTTCTGTTGTGCATCTTATCTACTCTTTTCAACTACATCTAGGGGTACTCAAATTGACCTTGGTTGATGGCTAGTTCCATCCCTAAGCCCCTAGCCCTTTTTTTCATTATCCCCACACTCACTAAGGACACATCAAGGGTAGGACATACCTAGGAAGTCTACCTTGCATAGAGTTAGATCTATCACCCTAAGTCAATTGCAAATTTATTTCTCTACTACATGTCACTGCCATCACAATTTGCAACAAAAGCAAAATGAAAAAGCACTTGAAATGGAAACCATTCTTCTCAATCACTAGAAGAAACTACAAGACATTTATGATTAAACTAGTTGACTATGAAACATCTTATCTAGCACACTAATGATATCTCAAGGACCTCCTCCTAGTGTATTTTTTCTCAACAACACCACTTTTTTCCAATCTATCTTACCCTTGCTTCGTCAACAACATCCCTACAAGGGAATAGAGTGGCTATCTTCTAACTAAGTAATACCTAAGTATTCATGTGCATTCATGTAATATCTACACCACAACCGGTACATGGTTTGGATCCTCAAGTGTGGGAAAATACTTTAAGTTTACTTAGGGGGTTCATTGAGCTATCTCCCAAACCAATAAAATATATCCTATGTACAATAAGAAGACTAGCACTTTTCGTTAGTGAGTGATTTCATGAGAGGTCTTTTAATTACATGTACTAAAGATTCCAAAGATTAATGCACCATTAGTTTCCCTTCAAGTTCTTCCATCTTCAATCCAATACCTTTGCCCTTCAATTTACCATGAAAACTTACCGCGAGACTCACCACATGAACCCACCAAGAGAATCCCAAAGAATACCACCAACTTCAGCAACTAGGATGTCTACCACTACTCCAACCATAACTTACCTTACAACAAGAAGCTTCTATGCCATCACAACTTGAAGACCTCCTCCAAGGAAAATACACAGTTGTCCCTAGCATCCACATCTTTTGTGTAAGCTAAAGCATGGCACCTATGATGAAGAGTGCCATAGGACTGGCACTCATCTAGGAGGAAAATAATGTTAATTGCAAGGAGTAAGCAGTGTGCAATGTGCAAGCAACAACAAAGGAGAATAATTTTTTAGATTATTAGCCATAATATAATGAGCGTGAATACATACTTGAATTTCCAAAAGGTTACAACAATTGTATTAACTTATCATGCAAATTTGCAAGAAGCTCGGACATGATCCTATTCAAGTTGTAATGATAGGGTAGGCTCCCAAGAAAAAAATGTAAAGGTTTTAGTTCATTCTCACCATAGGAAAATCATGCAATAAGAGATTACGGATTTTTTGGCCCAAAAGTGACCCTACAAAAGTGTATAAAAATGATAAGAATGAATAGAAGAAGATATTCATGTGTGTGCAATTTTTTGTACTTGTCTTCTTGATTCCTTTGTGAGAGAGCGTGTGAGGGGGAGAGTTAGAGATTTAGAGAGAGAGAGAGAGAGAGAGAGAGAGAGAGAGAGAGAGAGAGAGAGAGAGAGAGAGAGAGAGAGAGAGAGAGAGAGAGTGTGTGTGTGTGTGTGTGTGTGTGTGTGTGTGTGAGGAACCAAGAGGATAAAGCTCTACTATTCTTCTCTCCAAGTACCCACTCTTGCTATAGCCATGCTCATTCTTTCACATGTGGAGGTCATAGAGGGTTGAGGGACAAAGGAGTACTTACTTGAGCTTATGGAACTTGGACATCCATCCATCATGGTTGGTGGTATGCTATACAATTCTCACTACAAATGGCATTGGATCCATGCAAGCAGCTAGGTGATAGATAGCCCAAGGATTTCAGGAATTGAGGCTCTTGAAATAATAGGAGTGCATCCAATGGTCCTAAGACATTGAATTTATATTACCCAACATTTTGCTATTGGTTAGTGATATGTACCTGTTGTTGTCAATGCAAAAAAATGTATTACTTGCACATAATACTAATACTAATATAGTACACATAGCATTAACATACATTGACATAGACCACTATCATGGTCCAACATAGGCTACCATCACAGAATACTAGCATGGTCCAACACAGGCTACCATCACAGAATACTAGCATGGTCCAACACAGGCTACCATCACAGAGTACTGCTAGAGAAGAGTACCAACACAAATAGGACTAATACCAATAGTACTACCAAATAGTACTAATGGTGAATATCATTGCTAATTAGACGTAACACTAATATAGATTACTAACATAGGATATTAAAGTGATATTAACATAGCATATAACACTAATACAAAAGATTAACATGAAAAACCGATAATACTATCATATAGTACTAACATTAAATGTCATTACTAATTAGTTCTAACAATAACATAGACTACTAACATAGGGCATTAGTCTGAGAAAACGCACCAATGTAGAAGCTACTAGCAAAATAGTACTAAAAAGGAAGAGACTAGCATTGGTTGCTAAGCTAGACCTAGACCTTTATTAGATGATGTGAGATGTCTTTTCTACATGGGAACTTACATGATGAGATCTATGTGCAGCAGCCTCAGGACTTTGAAGAAAAAGGGAACACCTAGTGTGTACGTTGAGAAAGACTCCTTATGGCCTTAATCAGACACCTAGGGAATGGTACCATAAGTTTGATGCTTTTATGCATTCATAGGAATATAGTTGTCGTGCTATGGATCCATGTTTTTACATGAAGAAGGCTCATAATGACAGTTTTATGATTTTGGTACTCTATGTGGATGATATTTTTATAATTGGGAGAGCTCATGATGAGCTGGATGCCTTGAAAACTTGGCTTAAGAAGAGCCAACATGCATTGCATATTCTTGGGATGTGCATATAACACAATCACTCTCTAAGGGGATTCTTTATCTATCATAGGAGTATATCTAGAAAGTCTTTCAGCGATTTCATAGACATGATAGCAAGCCTATTGGATATCCTCTACCTTCTCATGTGAAGGTCAGTCAGATTAATTATGTGCAATAGTATAATGAGCAAAAGACCGAGATGGCTAAGATCCCTTATGCATTTTTTGAGAGCAACTTGATGTATGCCATGATAGCCACTCATCCTAACATAGCATTTGTAGTGGGAGTTGTGGCACACTATATGGCTATACTTGGCAGATGACATTGGGATGTTGTCAAAGGTATGATGAGGTACCTGAAGGGCATAACAACTATGTGCATCTGTTTTGGTGTCTAGGATACAAGAGTCCTGGGGTACACTAACTCTAATTATGAAAGACATGCATAGGGAGTCCATCTAGCTATGCCTTCATATTTGTTGGAGGTTCTATTTCTTGGATGTCTAGCATGCAAAAATGCAAACTCTCTCTACTACCATGGTTCAGTATATTGCAGCCACCATTTATGCTTGCAAGGAGGCTCTTTAGTTAGGTTGTTTGGTGCCAAAGACCTTGGTATTACTAATGTGGTCCCCTCATTGGATTTGGATTCTATAAGTGCTATTTAGTTATCCAAGAATCCAGTCTTTCATGCAAAGATGAAACACATTTAAGTGCATTACCACTTCATCAAGAAGTGGTTGAAGATAGGTCTATTGACCTTTTCAAGATCTCAATTGACCAAAATCTTGTAGACTACTCACAAAAAGTCTCTCATCATAGTGTTTTTCCTTAGGAAGTTTATGGGCGTTGGATGAGATGATGTCTTTCCTTATATTGTTTTACTTATGTATATTTGTACTTTATTACTTTTTTCTTATTCTCTCCTCACTAGGGGCACATTGACCTTTAAGTGGGAGGTTGTTGGGGATAAAGGTGTTTATGCCTAGCCACTAGTGTATTACTACATTGATAGTACTCACACACCTATATACTGCAGGTGGTGGGTGCCCATCATCACATTGTCACTTCATTCTTTATTATTTCAATGACATTTGATTAAACAAAAGTTCGGTCACACATTTGAGTAAATAGAAGGACGATCACACATTGTGACAATTGGAATTCCCACATCTTGTGTGTGTCTGTCTCTTGCTCTTACACATTCCACCACAGCTCTTGCTTTTGCTCGCGTGTTTCCACTCAGGGCTCACTCCCTTTATATTTAAGATCACTTTGAAACTTTGGAAAGGTACAAAGTTGAAATTATCAAGGTACAATTGAATGGGTAGTGGAAGATACTTGAGATGCTCCCTAATACATTCTTTTTCAACTCTTACAATGTGACAAGTACATGGAAACAATAGTTAAGGTTGAGTGGGATGAAGGTTCCATGTTGAGAGATGACTATGCCATATCAACTACCTTTAAGGGGCATTTATCAGCTATTGTTGGTTGTGAAGAATCTATTAGTGGACGGTGGAATACCTTAGAAAGATGGCTTCCTTTATGGAAGGCTATTAGTGGTGGCTTATCCTTGATGAGATGGCCCTCCAGCTTGAACATCCCTTCTCAAGAGAAGAATTCGAATATACACTCTTTTAAATGAAGCCAAAAAACTTCATAGGGCCTAATTGGCTACATTCAAAACTTTTCCATGAAATTTGGTAAGTTAGTGGATCAGATCTTACCAATGTGGCGAGCTTCAGCTCTCAACAAGGCTCTTTGGCATCATTAGTGAATGAGAATCTTATTAGTTAGTTCCTTAAGCTTGAGAGAGAGAGAGAGAGAGAGAGAGAGAGATTGTGTCAGTAGAGACCAATGACAATGCTGAATCTTGCCTACATGCTACAAAGTCATCACGAAGGCCTTGGTGTCCCTTATAAACTTTATACTACGAAAAGCACATTATCAAATACAATACAATTTTATATATAATTGGAAGATTCATGATGTAGTTTTAAACTGGGCCCTTATCCCTTAGCCTTGACGAGGACTTTGCATTCCTAAACATTGACTTTGACAAGACATATGACACAATTAGTTGGAACTTTTTTACTTTGTAGACTACAGTACATGGGATTTGTTGAATGGAATGCAAGTACTTTGTTCTTTGACATATAAGCTAGAGTTAATGTCCAAGATGGGCATAGCACTCCTTTTGTAGCAATGTGTCAAGATAAGGTGTTTTACCAAGTGAGAGTTGGGGATATCCTTCCCCACATCTTGGACTACTTCGGCCCTTCCATGGGGTGCTTGTTTCCTACCCTTGTTAGTCGGTCTTCCTAGAGATTTTGATTGTATGAAGTAGAAAAACCCTCTATATCACGTGTGTTCAAAGGGTATTAGAAAATACCCTTTTCTTATATGCTATAAGATAATAAAATGATCTCATGAGACTAGAGAATCTACTATTGCTTTGTGAATTTTTGCAAAGCATTAGATATAGTGCCTCATGCATGCATCATGTAGAGATTGCAAGCTATTGAAGTACCATAGGGCATACAGTGGGGCATATATGCACTATATGAGACAATGAGATAGGCCATGTATAAGTACTTGAGGGTCTATACATATATATATTTATAGATGTGTGGGCACACACACACACACACACACACACACACATAGAGGGACACAGGCATGTTGGTGGCCAAAAATGGCCACCTTCCTCTATTAATTTGTAACCCTTCCACTAGTTAATTTTTTTCATCTTAAGCATTCACATGTGCAATGTCTTCCATCTTTTTGACATTTTGCAGGAAAAATTTTGAGTTGGGTTTGATGGTGATTGCGCAATTGATATGGATATGCTTTGATTCACATCTTAATGCATGTGTAGCAAAAATTATTGATAGAAAACATATATTTATGTACTCGATGAATTGTCATGTTATATCCTCTTTCCCTTAGAAAAAATCGAGATATCCTCATCTTGAGAGAAACTTGGGGCGGCCTCTCTAGAGAGTGGACTCTTCAATCCATATTGCATCTTGTTTTGGAATGCCTCTTTATTGAACAAGGTATTCATGGAGGAAAGAAGTTCTAAGAGCCTTCTCTCTAACTTGTAGAATCCTCTCAAGCTATACCTCAAGGGTCTTGTGAGTTGGCATTACAATTTGTTCATCTAGGACATAATGAGAGTCAGAGATATAAGATTTCAAAAGACTCACATGAAATATATTGTGTACTTTGAGATGAGGTGGAATATTTGGTTTGTAAACACTCCTACCAGGACATTTGAAAATATTGTAGGATCCACAGTAGCTAGCCTAGTAGGGATTGATGATAGAGATATTATTATTTGTCAATACATTATTCTCATTTTAGATTCATTTGAGGGATTGTAGTGCCACTCCAATGCTTTGCACTTCTATAGGGATAGAGACCTCACAATGAACCTTGGGAAGACTAGAAACATGATCTTAACACTTGAGCAGGGTAACTATAGGGTGAAAGCATGCTATGATGTACCCATATAGTAGTGCTTTTGGAAAAAGAAATCAAGGATGCTAAACACTCTTATAGTACTAAAAATGGCTAAAAAAAGAATTTCAAAACTCGGGACAAAATAATAGAGGTCTGAGTTTGTACATGCATGATAGTTTGTGTCACCTCCATGAGCCTCTTCACCACGTTACTCTATTATTACTATTGCATAACATGCATTCATGCTCTTCTCGTTCTCTACATACAAATCTTTTTTCCTCACTCTTTTGGCTAGTTTTTTCTCACAAATCTCACTTTCACTCTACTCTCCATTGCTCTCTCCCTCCCTCTCCCTTCTCCTTGATCCTCTCTCTCCACCATACTGCCTCCCTTGATCCCCTCCCTCTTTACCTCTCCTACTAACACACATGTGCTTTATCTCATTTATGTATATATTGAGATATTAAACAATTATCAACTGATCCATGCATGTCTGTAGGACCATCTAGTGGATATTCAAAGTGCTCTAATAAAAGCAAACATGGTATTGCATTGTCTATAGTAGTGAGTTACTTTCTCAACATTACTAGTCGTATTGGTAGAGGATGGTCAATTATACTTGGAAGTATTTTATGGCATCTGAAACTACAATGAATCGTGAAGAAAACAATCTCCCCTAACCATGCAATTTTAGAGGTAATTGTCAAGAGCATGAAGACATCATTAAACATAGTTAAAGGTGTGGAAAATGTAGATAAACTAGCTACAAAGAGAGAAGCACTTCATATGGTTGTTAACAAAAATAAAATACAGTGATAGGAAAGTTGCTAAAGCCCTTCGTATCCAACCAAGAACTTTAAAGAAACTTCGTGTTGATGTGCAAGCTAAGAAGTTCAAATGGATAGGAGAATGTCACAAATGTAGGACTAATTGTCTAAGTGAAGTGGTTGTTGTCTCCATCATTCAAGCAACACAAGGATGTCTCCTAACAAGAGCGATGTTTCCAAGAAACAAAATAAGTTGAAAATTTTATAGAATCTATCATTGCCATTACCTAGATCTTATCGAGGTGTGTTTACATTCAATGTTAGTGACTTAACATAACATAACTTATCCCTCTCTTATTTTTTCAATAAAATATCCAGGCACTTGGGTTTTTATGAAATAAATGGTTTTTAAAGGATTATTTGAATGCACTTTGACACATATAATTTCAAGAGATAAATTATCAGCAATAGTCCTATTAGCACTATGTTGTAACGATTGAAACTCCTATTTATAGTATCAAAGTTTTCCCTTGGTAATTCTTGATTTTTTTCATTGTGTTCTGATGATGAAGGAAAAAATTCTTCATGAACTTCAAAGAGCAAAATTCCTCTATTTGCATTAGGTTTCGTGCTTTTCAGTGCTTGCATAAAGCCCTTTTTTGTTAGAAAACTTAAGGAGATAGACACATGTTGTGTTGACCATACAAGAATTGATTTAATGTGGCTTGTGGTGACATCCATGAGGATGGACACAAAAACATTTCATGGAGATATGTGTGATTGCTCATGCATGGTTTGTAGGCCAACTATAGAGGAAAAGTGTATTACCCATGCAACCACATTTTCTTTGGTGTCAAAATTGTGGAGGTTAGCAGTATGCCCAAAGGAACTATCCAAGTGGCATAAATGTGCGTGCTTGTTGTGAACATGTAAGAACTATCCAAAATATTTATTTTTTCCTCATGAGCTTGATGTACCAAATCAAAAACTAGTAAAGTGGAAGACATTTGAGTATGCCACAAAAAACATACGAGGAGGTCAAATGATGAAATGTTTAAAACGAGTCTACAGGGAGACACCTACGAAAGACATTATTCCGGTGTTTTTACAGCACTTGAATGTGTTCATTCCCCATAACTTTCAGAGTTACTAGGGCAAGGTACTCAATTCAAAGAATGCTTGAAGAATTTGCTGCCGAATGATGCAGCAATGTTTGTAGTCTAACTTTGCAAAGAATTATATCTTCAAGGTGTAGAGAAGTCCAATCCGTGCATCGGTATAGTGAGCAGTGTACAATATCAGTGCAAATTTTCTATTGGAAGGATGGCGCCAATTTAAAGAAGCAATCTATCTTTTATACTTTAGATGCCAAACAACATGGAACATTATTCGTTAAACATTGTTTTATGCTTCATTTTTAGTGCCTTATGTCTCAAGGACAAGTTTTCAAGGCAATGTGTTTGGTTAGATGGAGTTGCATCTCAATTTAAGGTAGCACAATTATTTTACTTCATTTGCAAGGTGACATTATGTAGTTGTTGCCAAACCTAATATTTTTTATTCAATGTCGATATTGTGTGGAAAACTTGTTAGTTGTATATAGTACTAGTTATGTACTATGCTAATAGTTCACGGTACTATGTGAGTAGTATATTTATGTGAAAAAAATAGTGCATTGTACTATTCTTTTATGTGAAAATTATTTTATTACTCTTAGTTACAAAACTATACATTACTATTTAAGATTATCCATTCTCTTGTTAATGTTTGTTAGTACTATTTGTCTTATGCTACATGGTCATTTGATGCCCGATTAGGTCCCGAATGGTCCTCGAATGTTTGGGGAATGTATGCCTATTGATTGGCCATCATTTGGAGCTGATTTACTGGCCTGAAATACTTAGTTTTACATAGTAAATCACTACTATACACTCCAAGGCTAAAGCTTGTTTAGTCACTTTATGCTATGCCTACTGGTCACATAGGTGCTTCCCGGGTGTTTCATATGACTATTGGGATGTAAATGAAGGTTGGAAAATGCTTTGGATGGTTTTGGAATGTATTTTGAGCATTGTTTGAGCTCCGTATTGGTTGGCATTTACTTGAAATTGGTCTACGCTGGCATGTTTTGTGACAGAGGTTATATCTATGGTCTATGTATGACCCGTTGGTACATGGTCATCATTTTGACCATAGGAGAAAAGACTTCATCAAAGTCATCATGGCTATTGATAACCTTGAGCCTGCAGATCCCATAGGTGATAGCCCATCTCACTTGCATCCTTATAACCAAGAAAGATGCATTTCATGAACTTAAGATCCAGCTTATTTCATTGTCCTTGGGAATATGGAAAAATGCCTCACAACCAAAGACAATTAAATGAGCATATGATGGAGGTTTTTCAATCTATACCTCCTCTGCAACCTAGAAATCAATAGCAGTGCAAGGGGACCAATAAATCAAATATATGATAGTACTAATTGCCTCAGCCCAAAAGTATTAAGGTAAACCTGTCTAGCTAAGCACACTTTGGACTCTCTTCTAAATCATATTGTTCATGCTTTCAAAAATACAATTTTGGGGAGGGGTGTAGGGGACGGCCAACTAACGCTTCATACCTCACTCATCACAAAATTGTTCAAAATCTTTTGAGACATACTCACCCCCATTATCTAACCTTAGGCATTTAAGCCTATACCCAAACTGATTCTCAACAAGAGCAAGACAATATTAGAAGGTGGAGAAGACATATTTCTACTTAATAGGATAAGCCTAGACTTATGTGAGTGATTATCATCAATGAATGTGAGAAAGTACTTCGCACCACCTAGAAGACTAACAAGACATTGGACTGCATATATCCAAATGAACAAGAGCCAACGGCTCACCCATATGCTTAATGCCAGACTTCTTATGTGTACTACGTGTCTACTTGCCATATAAACAATGATTACAATAATCAAAACACTTACAATCTAAAAGCAGAAGATACTACAAACTAGTAAGAATTTTGATTCCTTTCAAAGACATATACCCAAGGCAACGATACCAAAGAGATACATGTGGAACTACAACCACAACCAAAACATGTCAACTGACCTAGATATAAGCAAAGGATAGAGGATGCTAGACTTAGCACCACAAGCAATAACAAGATTCCCACATGTAATCTTCCATGAGAAATTACCAAAATAGATAGTATAACATGCATTATCGCAGGTGCCAGCTGAGATATGGCTCTTCATGAGAGCTGGTACATGAGATTGTTTAGCGAGTAATGTTCAAAGACGAGTGTCTTACACAACCCCAAAACAAGATGATAAAGAATGCCGGTTAGGAAATTGACTTTATCAAAGAACATCAAACAAAAATTTTTAATGTTTGACAAACATAACACAACCAACACACGAGCATAAACGGCTAAATATGTCTCTTATAGCCTTAAATTCCACAAAAACACTCTCGACAAAGAACAAATAACACCTTACACAATGATTTTAAAAACACGAACTTCAAGAAAAAAACAACTACACAAAGTTCTCGTACCTCATTGTAGTTTATTATAAAACTTTGAATATTCAACACCCAAGTTTGCATACGCTTCAACAAACACAAGTCCCCGCACACTTATGTATGACCCTCCACTCTCCTCACACCAAATACAAACTTGAATATCAAGGGAAGGGCCCCTTTGTCTCTAAATCACCCTCCTTTTATAGGTTTAGTTCCTCCATCATGCGTTGTGTGCTTATTTGAAAAGCCTAAATCTTTTCTAACATGTAATGCTTTCTATTAGCTTTGAAAGCTTTAAACATTGTGAAAACTGAAAAGCATAAAGGCTTTAAACTCTTAAGCTTTTCAAAAAGCTTTTCATTTAATTTTTGGTCGCTATCCTTATGCACACAAAAATGCAATTTTTGATGTTGCCATCTACACCAGCCCTCTTGCCTCCTCTTTGCTATTGTCATCATATTCATGCTTATTATTATCGTTTGTTGTTTATAGATGGTCTGTTGAGGGTTGATATGACTATGTTTTTGGCTATTTTTTGTTGGATTTTTGGGTGATTTTTTTATGATTTGAATTATGATTGATTGGTTTGGAGGTATTTGAGAGAGTTTTTTATAAGGTTGAATAGGTTTGAGAATCTCATGATGTTTTTCAGTAGAGATATGATGTGCTGGAAGGTTTTGTTGAGTGCTTGATAAGGTTTTGATTGGTTCTATTTATCTTTTGTTTTGTTTTGATTTCTTTCTAAATGAGAGGTTCGAATGATCATTGATAGAGTGTAAGAGTTTTTGGAAGCTTATTGAATGATTCTTGATGGTTTTAGTTGAGCTGAGTGCTTTATGATGACCTTATATATGGTACTATAGACCTTCTATAGAGCTTCTGTAGATCCTCTGTATGCCTTTGTAGGTGTTTTGTGGGATAAATGTGTAGCTTAGGAAAATTTTCTAGTCTTGGGAAGAGATGAATACAAGTTCAAAATAGCTCAAAGAAGTGGAAGAAGTAGCTACTAAAGACTCAAGTAGAAACTAAAGTGACAATGGCATTGTTGAGCTACGAAAGGACACTATAGTGACTCTGGTGACTCTTCATATTAGACATACCTCTTAGGAGGTATGTCCACAACCAAGGAGGCATTATGGAGTATTATTTCTTCATTATTCCAATGTACTATCATAGGAGAGCATATGTGAGAGTATGAGAGATAGCCAATTTTCTATGAGAAACATTATATCTATGTGAGAGAGACTATGAAGACTATGAATATGTTGAAAGATGAATGCTATGTGATGATTTTTTATCCTTATTTTGTGTCATTGTGGTTATTCGATGGTTTCTATGAAAAATATGAAGAATGCATTGAAGTTCTATTGTGATAAATCCATGGCAGAAGTGCTATATGATGTTGCATGAATATTTGAGAAGTTTGGGGTGTTCTTCTTATTATGGTTGATTAAACTATGAAGAACATGCTTGTTGGTGTGAAAATATAGATTTTCTTGTAGTAGATTCCATGTTTTTCTTGGTTTTCCTCTTGGGGTTTCATGTTTCTGATATGCAGCCAGGGAAAACTGCCATCGATAAGCACCAACAGAAAATGGAAGAAGTGGCACTATTGAAGAGGAAGAAAAGCAATGGAAGATTGGAGAATCCCTACAACTGTTGAAGAATTGGAGATCTTCATTGCTAAAGCCACTTTCTACAAGAATTGCATCCCTCAATAGCAAAAGCATGTCACTATCTTGATGTGGGCTCTATGTGACATATTGATTCCACTATCTTCTAAAGCTATAGAAACTTGTATCACAATAGCCAATTGTTTCCCACAAACTTGAAAAGAGAAGCAAAAACAAAGAGAATGATCATCCATAGGAGATTTGGCCTTCATTGAAGAATTTCTAGATATAATCAAGTGAGAGATTATGAAGAAGCTTCAGGAGTCGTGGTTAGTTGAAGTTTACAAGAACAAGAAGAAAAACAGTTGGAATCTATTCGTGGATGCTCAATAGCAAGACATGTGGGATGCTTGGTGCACTAACAACCTTTTGTTTATCCAATTTGCAACCCACTAAAAGCTAGTAGACATAGTGTTCTTCACAACCTATGCTATTGAAATCCTTCAAAGTTGGTATCATCAAGACAATGGCACTATGGCGATCATTAGAAGAATGAGTTTTAATACCTTTAGAATTGAATATCTTCCCCTCTGTAGTGGAATGAAAGCCAAATTTAGAGACATTGAAAAGAAGTAGAGAAAATGTTGGCAAGAGATTCCTTTAGAGACTAAAGCCCTTCTAATTCTATTCTATTGAGTATAGACAAACTAGGTGGGGCTAACTTCCTGATGAACGACACGATCAAGAGACAAGCATTAGAATGAGTTCAAAGATATGTGAAAAGAGAGAAGGAAAAAATCAAAGCTGAGAACAAGCTAGTAGTAGAAGCCTCCTCTGACGCCCTTGCGGCACTCCTTACAAAAGTCCCCATGGCAACTCAAGGTCCCCTTTGTAGTCAAATCCATCTTAGAAATATTGATGACAAGATAGTAAATCTAGTCATGTTGCCCATCTTTAACTGAGAGTACAATGAGGACCATGATCTTCATGTAGCTGAGTTCATGGTAGCTAATGTAGCCAACAATGCTAGAACCCTCGAGCATTGGTTGGTGATATTCTCTGCCACTTTCAAAGGTGTGGTGTTTCAATTTTTTGAGAGACAAGTAGTAGGAACTATTGGCACATGGGATGACCTGAAGTTGGCCTTTCTCACTAAATTTAGGCATGAAGGTTTTGAAGAGCGGATGGAAGAGGAGTTCATGAACTTAATTCAGTCCTTTGGTGAATGGGTGGAAGCATATATCTCTAGAATGGAGTCCATACTAAAGAGATGGACCAACCATTACTTGGACGAAGGTATCCAGAAGGGAGTTTTTCTTAGAGGCCTACAACTAGAAGTTCATAAGTTTGTGGAATTGAGAAGACTAGTCAACTTGCAAGCTCTACATTGAAAGGTGCAAGACTGTATGATGAAGTTGAAGAAAGGCTGTCAATGACCTCAGTAAGAGGAGTCTTACCTCCTCCCATACTAAGAATGGTATACCCACCAAATGTAGTCCTAGGGACTATTTTCTACCCCTACCCTCAGATGCAAATAGTGTTGCAGTACAGTGCACTGAATCCACAGTGGTCGTAGATAATAAGAGTACCTAAAATGATGGTTCAACCACAATAAGAGTGGCCTCAAAAAATTTCCCCAATGGAAACTCAACAATAACAGTGAAACCCTACCAACTAGAACTATCAACCACAAATCTCAATAGGAGATCTAAATTAGAATCAGAACAGAGGACCCTTTGGATCAACCCAACCATTCTATACAGTGATTACAGAGATTTCACAAAACCCTACTACAAGTACTCTAAGAGGAGAAAATTTGAAGGACTATTTGCCCTATTCAGTCAAGTAGATGCATGAAAGAAATAAGAAATATGAAGAAGCAAGATTCAACTTGTTGGAATCCAAGATGACAACCCAATATATTGGACCAAAGCCTAGAGAGTTTACTCCTCCATAAGCTTATTTGGATAGTGAGTACCTCTATCACTTACTAGATCTAGGGGATTGCCAAAATGGATGATGATATTCTCGTATAAGAATAGGGCCACTCTACCTCCCTAACAAAATCAAGGCATGAGAAGGAATCCAAAAGGGATAGGCCCAGCATAATCTGACAGAAATCTAGAGTGAGCCACTAACCAACTACTCTAACACTAACAGGCTAAAAAACCTATCATAGAGGTCAACCTAGAGGTGGTCTGAACTACCTACCTAACTTAGGACAACTGGACCAAGACCTCCTACTAGGCGAGGACTCTTATAGCTTGGTCATCATATTTTTCTTGTAATACATTTCCTTTTAAGGTTTCATACTCGGGCGTGTAAAAAGGAGGGAGTTGAGCATAGAGTGACCCAAGGAGAATAGGGCATCGGCCTCAAGTCGTCCTGGCTCGGTACTCAAGAACCTACCAAGCTCTCGTGAGAGGTGACACTTAATCCTTTTCTTTTTCTCACTTTTATTTTCACTCCAACCTTCCTTATTTCTTTTTTTTTCGACTAGCTGATATCCCTAGGAAGAGCAAGGCATCGAGACCCGGGTCTGTGACTCGTCCCCAGGAATCTACCGTAAGGCGATAATCAACTGCTTGTAGGAAATTTTTTCGTTTTCTTTTTTTTTCTTTTCTTATTGAGGGATTAGAACCCCTTTTTGCATACCTCTATAATTTTTAAATTTAGATATACTCAACACTTGCTTTTTTATATTTAGATATACTCAACACTTGCTTTTCTTTGTTATTTTGGTAGGCTTCTCTAACTGCCTCACTACAAGGGTACACACATATAGCAACGCTACGTAGCGACGTTTTTTTTCGGCGTCGGTATTAGCGTCGCTAAAAACGTCGCTATTTGCATCGCTATTTAATGACGCAAATAGCAACGTTTTTAGCGACGCTAATAGCGATGACTTACTCCGGTAACAATTCGCGGAAACCCAAACGTTTCTTTCAAATGAGCGCGCGAAGGCGGAGAGAAAGAGAAAGGGAGGTGAGCAAGAGAGGGAGGTGAGCAAGGAAGTAAGCCGCGAGCCGCACGCGAGGAGAGGAGCGTCGCCCGTATGAAGAGGTCGTGGAAGAAGAAGAGAGCACGACGGTATGCCCTGTTTTGGTTTCTTTACAATCTTTGTTTTGCTTTGCAATGTAGGTTAGAAAGTGTTGGTTTCTCTTCGATCTTTGTGTTGCTTTGTGTTTCTTTGCAATGTAGGTTAGGAAGTGTTGAAAGAGAGAGAAATGGAAGCGAGTGTGTTCAAATTTTTTCTTGTGTTGGTTTTTATTCTTTGCAATGTAGGTACGAAAATGTATGTGTGTGAGCATAGTTTAGAGCTGACCTCAAAGATAGATAAGTTTAGTGCCAAACTCAAAGAGATAGGTATGAATTTTTTTTTAAAAAGACCTGAAATATATATAGTGGAGTGGTCCCAATATACAATATAGAATCGTTATTAAATTATCATTCCATTACATCGCAGTCAAGATGTCTAGCACTCATGACCAACATGGTGGTGATCATGAGGCTTGGCTCAATCAACGTGTCCCCTATCCATGCACGCAATGCAAATTGGTCATTTATCAAAAACGTCGTTTGTCCATAGAGCATGTGCAATGGTATGGAGAGTTTCGAGTTGAGATAATCGACCAAGCAGTCTTGAATTATGAGATTGCAGTAAGTTCTCTCTCATTACATACTATATGACATGTAATTGATTTAAGTATAACAGTTTGGGGTTATCTTAGAAGTTAGCTCCTTAACATCCTTTACAGGGTTAGGGCCATGTCGATACATTGCAATCCGCAGATCTCTTGCATCCAGTAAGACGAGTTCGTCCGCGCTCTATACAAATGCCGTTTGAGATAACTAACTGTCTCATAGAAGGTGATAACTCTCAACCCCCTTCTATGGGTGAGAATGCTGGAGACATAGACAATCCTCCTGCTTTTTTGGAGCCCGAGTTAGAGGACATGATCGAATCATTGCTTCCGATGGACTCGGAATCCCAAGATCCTTTAATTGCGGAGGCTGCCAACAAGGAGAGATTGTTCCGCAGAAGTTTTTGAGACACTTTCCGCTGATACCGTGTGTTCGTCACATTTTTCGGACCAAGAGTTTTGCAAATTTGACTACATGGCATGCTGAAAATCGATTCACTGATGGTGTACAGCATACACCAGCTGACTCAGAAGCATGGCATCACATTGACGAGACTTTCCCTGACTTTGCAAAGGAGGCGAGGAATCTACGATTCGGTCTTGCCATGGATGGGGTAAATCCTTCTGGTTTACGTTCCACCTCCTATAGTGTATGGCCCATGGTCCTTGTTAACTACAATATACCGCCATGGCTTTCCACCAAGAAAGGACACCTTTTGCTCAGCTTGCTTGTGCCTGGACGATACAAAGTCAAGAATATGGATGTCTACCTCTCTCCACTGATTGATGAGCTAAAGGAGTTGTGGGAGGGAATTGTAGTGGAGGACATGAGCAAACATATTGGTAGGCAATCCGCAACTATAAGGGCAATTCTTATGTGGACCATGCATGACTTTCCAGGTTATGGAGAATGCTCTGGTAAAGTGTGTTTTCTTATTTTGCTAGTTTTCTTTGAGCGATGTTGGTGTTATGACATGCCTCATTGTACATGTGTGTTATGCAGGGCTAGTCACGTCAGGTTACCATGCATGTCCTCTATGCGGACCAAGGTTGGATTCTCGTATGTCAAAATCAATGAAGAAGATGGTATTTGAGGGACATCGGGCTTTTTTGCCAGAGGGTCATGTCATGAGAGAAGGATTTCTTGGTCGCCCTCCTACGAGAATGAACGCACTGAGCTGGTTTGATCGCAGGATGGTGGACGAAGACTCGCTTCCCAGTGGAATGCAACGCTTCTCAATTTTCTATGAGCTGACTTATTGGAAAAAACTGAAAATTAACCACCTTTTAGATCCCATGCACATTTTTAAGAATGTGGGTAGCTTGCTATGGGACCACCTCACTGGGCAGCAAGACACACTAGGAGCGAGGATGGATTTGAAAGCAGTGGGAAAGATGGAACCATATTGGCCTGTAAAGTGGCATCGACGGTCGAGTGCAATTGCTGCGCGCTGCTTGGGTTTTGTCTGGCAATGAAGTGCGATGAGTAAAGGAAAACATCAAGTCCTTTTGCACATCGACTGGCCTAATGCGTTCTCTCAAGGCAGCATTCACAAAGGATGACCAAACTGACATGACTCAAATCCCATGATTGGCATAAGATGTGTCAGGTATGTACGGTATGAGGCTGCGTATGGCATGATTCTGCATATTAGATTTCAGAATCTCCGTTTGTTTATACACAATATTAATTACATAGTTTTCACAGTTCGTATTGCCGATTACAATCACGGGGTCTCTGACATCGGAGGTACGGGCATCCATTTACAAATTGTCCGAGTTGGTTTAGTTTGTCTCCCAAAAAGAGATTCACACATCATTGATTGAATCCGCGAAATGCATGGCAGTAGAGACTGCTTGTCTTTTGGAAAAGTATCTTCCCACTAGCATGCTCACGATACAAACCCATCTTCTAGTGCATATTGTAGATGAATTGCAGGTTACAGGTCTAGTCCATAGTCGATGGATGTTTTTCCTTGAACGGTTCATGAAGACCTTAAAGGGATTTGTGTGACAACGGGCTCGTCCTGAGGGTAGCATGGCTGAAGGTTGGTTAGTGTCAGAGGCCTTGGTGTACATTTCTGAGTGGTTGTCCATTGTGGACCGGGACAAAGGCTTGATATGGTCACTTAAGGAGGATGATCGTCTGAATGGAGATGTCCTAGTGGGAAACGGAATAGATAAGAAGATGGACGCATCCATGGAGTCCAAGGTGAACCGATTTTGTATGCTGCATAGCGCTACGATGGAGAAGTGGCTACAACGGTATGAGGATGCTCGAGCTGAGCGAGAGTCTGCAAGATCTGATTTTCGACGGAGTACGCAGCAATGGCCCATTTAATATCCGAAGGGCTTAGAGGAGATGCCTCTACTCATATCCACTAGATGGCTACATGAGGCCCTAACCGAAGCATCCCAAGATGGAGAAACAATTTCTAAAGAAGAGTGGGACTTCTCACGTGGATGCAATCCCAAGGTATGGATGCAATCCCAAGGTATGCAATCCCAAGAAATTACAATCTATACTGCAAATTGCAACTAATATACTTGTTCTTCTCCCAGTATAAGGTCCATAGTGCAGCATGGTCACGTGGACGACACTTCAGAGTAGAGCACATCGACAAGTTACGCTCGACAATGGACTGTGGAGTGATGGCAATGTTTGAGCAGGAAAGCCGACGACGTGCCACAGATCCAAACCGTGTAGTTGCAGAGATGGAGTATTTCGGATGTTTACAGAGTATCCTTGCAGTGGACTATCGAAGTTTCTCCGTGACCATATTTGATGTGCAATGGTTCAAGGTTACTTTGGAAGGAGCAGGTGCAGCTGTTCGGCAAGGGCCAAGTGGCTTTGTTGAGATTGACTCAACGAAGAAGTGCACCGATTTGAGTGATACATTTGTTTTGCCAAATCACTGTGAGCAGGTAAGAGTCCCTAATACTTGATGCACTTTAGTAATCTCAAAGTGGACTTTTATACTAATCGTAATATGGATCAGGTCGTCTTTTCCCCTAATCCGCAACAACCTCAATGGTGGTATGTCATTCCCATGACATCTAGGAGTATCCCCGTGTTTGCCAGAACCCCCATACCGATCGTAGAAGAGACACCTTTAATAGCCGCAATGACAGAAGGCATACAAGAAACTAGGATGAACTGCCTGGAGGACCAAGACATCTCACCTATGGAGATAGAGGAGATAGAGGATGGGTTTTTTGAAAATGAAGCAGAGTCCTCATTTTGTGGAGAATTTTGTATAGATCTCCCGGTGTATACTGAGCTATGTCAAGATGAGATTGTGGAACCCTAAACAAAAGTGACTCGATCAAAACATTCCTCCCACTACAGCAATGCTACTTTTTGCAAATCGGTTAGGACAGTTTGTATGTTTTTAGAGTATGGTGTTTTGTATTATCTAATTTTTTTAATTATTTTAAAATGAAGTCTTGGAAATTAAGTCTTAGTTTTATTATGTCTTGCAATTCATTATCTAATTGACTTATTTTTCCTTGTATGTGTAGGTTTAGGATTTGGGCACGGATGGCAGGATGAGTCGGGATTTTACAGATGACGACATTGAGGCGATGCTAGCGCGTTTCTCACCGGATCAGCTAGCATGGGTCAGAGATAGGGCCGATGCATAGCTTTCTCGTTCCACCTCAGCACGATCGGTAGACTCTAGATGGTCCGATGCTTCGGTCTCCAGTAGACGCAATTGCAAGTCTCGCTTTGCTTCAGAGTCACGTAGTCGAGGAGGAGGTACCTCCTGTTGTGGGGACGTGGATGCAGTCTCTCCCACTCACACTGCCACTAGGGAGTCGACATCGTCTTTCACTAGCGGTGGCGGGCAGACGTCTACTGTTCCCACTCCTTCATGCACCCCACCGATAACTCCCAGGGCCGACAAGAAGTACACAAAACCCACTCCTCCAAGTATGTATTTTCGCATGAAGATTTTTGCAGTAGCACTTATCAATTCAAGTTGTGTTTGACACATTTGTATTAATGTCATGAAAGTACCCGTTTACAAAATCTTGCAGGTTACTCGTATCTCATAGATAAGGCCTTTGGCCATTTATACATAAATGATGATGGAAAAGTTGTCATCTCTAGGATGCATGAGTTGTGCCAACAAGTATTTCGGCACAACATTATAGACAAGTGGAAGGAGATCCCAGATGCCAGCAAGGAGTACATAATCGATACATTGTATCGAGAGTTCCCTCAGCCCTCTAGCAATGATAGGTTTTTGAGAGGGTGGATGATGATGCGTATGCGTGACTATCAGTCGCATAGGCGGTCTGATGCATGCGAAGCAGTCAAGCAGGGCAAATCGAAGCCAGAGTGGCTGGATACAGAGGACTATAGTAATCTCCAGGATGAGGCGACATCCACTCCAGACAAGTGGAAGGAGCAGAAGGACGCAGCAAAGGCGCGCTTGGACGTAGGATCGGTGCATCACCTTGGTAGCGGTGGCCACGCAACATTCTTGGTAGATTTCGTAAGTATTAATAGGGTAGAGTACTCTAATTTAATGACATCCATGTTGATGTATGGATTTCGAACATAAATCTCAAGTACGTTGTCTTTCAATGTTTGTGTGCCACAGCAAGGTTTTACGAATCGCGACCCGACTGCACTAGAGGTGACATACAGGGAGAAGCATGGCTTGAGTGCCCTGATCGAGAAGCTCTATGCTCGTGGAGGACCGGTAAGTAGTAATAAATATCATTCCTAATTTGAGAAATCTGTCATTATATGTCAGTTTGTATTTGGTACTCACAATTATATATGTATTTGCTGTTGTAAACTCCCTTCGATATGCCACTACAGCGAGAGGAGTTTTCTGATGCAGATGAGTCGTAGAGAGCAGATTAGGCTACATAGGATTACTCTCCATCTTGTACTATGTAAGGCCTTATGGCCTCTATCCTCCATATGTAATAGCAAAGTGTATATGATTCGGACTTCTATGTTGTAGCATGACTCTATATTTGCTTTGTCGTGGTAGCACTTCTCAATTTAAGTTCTGTTATTTTCTTTATCAATGTAGTGCACATTTGTGTTAATTAATGTCATGAAAGTACTTGTTTGCAAAGTCTTGTCATTATTTGGGATCGATTGTCTAACTTCTTTGACAGCAGGAATTGTCTCTTAGCCCTGTGTGGCTCTAACTGTGGCAGGGCTGCATCTACAGCTCTGCCGCAAAAAAAATTTATTCTCTGCAAACCATCGGTATCAGCATCGGAAAATAATTCTGCAATCGTCGATATTAGCGTCAGAAATTCCTCTGTAACCGTCGCTATTTTCATCGCTAATTTCTCGGTATTAGCGTCGCTAAATAGCGAGGCAAATAGCGACGGTTTTGTAGCTACGCTAATACCGACGACGGGGATATTTTTTATATATAAAGAAAACGTCATTATAAACGTCGTTATAGCATGTATATGTTGTAGTGCCTCACACTAGTAGGGACTCCTAGGACAATTGCCTAGAAAGCAAGAAAGACAGGGTTACAAGAACTACCCTCTATCATCACAAGTCTTTAATGCTTGACAATGTCCTAACAAGAGGTAGACGACTACTCAAATCTTCCCCGAATATACCTAACCAAACCCTAAGACTTCATGCCTTGATTGCCAGTCCCCACAAACGAAAAGAAAATAAGCCCCACATACACATATAACACTGTTAGCTTAAGGGGAAAACTTGGAAAGGCGATGATGCCTCCTGGAATATGTCCACAAGAAGCTCCTACACATAGCAAAGACTCCCTCCAAGCACTTCGCCCAACTTGTGTGATGCAATCACTAAAACAAAAACCCATTAAACGTACCTACAACAAATAGACGTATGGTCCTCTTGGCCTACAGAGATATATAACATTTCACAACTAATAGAACGACCCTCTTGGACTTATGAAATAAAACATTTTACTATCATTCAATACATCGTACTGCTGAAATAATCCCTTGGTCCTCACATTACTCAACTAAAGCACAAAACTAACCAAGGATAAGGCCTCTTAGGCACTAAACTAAATGCATCAAGTTATTAGCTAACCCCCCCGCATAAATAGCAAGGGGTGTGTGATGAATATGGTGATACACAATCCTATGCATCCATGATAGAGTAAGAAGGTGCTCACTTGCTACCTGACTCATAACCCAAACTAACCATCGGTGGCCAAAATATGACATGTCAGCAGTAAGAAGATCCTAAAGTAGCCCATGGCTAATATTAGAAGGTAATTGTAAGGAGTCCCCTGGACCAAAATTTAAAAAGACATATTCCACGAAAGCATAGTTAGCCAGGGAATCCGCAAAGCGATTCCATTGTCGAGGAGCTAACTGACAAGTCACCATCTCAAAGATATGCAACACATCCAAGGCTGCACGATGGTACATCCATCAGATAAAATTCCACACACTATAGGTCTCATTCAGCTCATTGATTACTAACTGCAAGTCACCTTTAACCAATAATTGGAGGATACCACTACATCGGGCTACATTCAACCCCATGATCAATGAAGGGGATGCAATGGCAGTGGAGAAGCAGAAGAGGAAGATGCGGGAAAGAAGAGCACACACAATGTAGGTGCTGTCATAATGGGCGGTCACAGTATACACCGATAGACCCATATGCCTTTTACCCCAACAACCTCCCACTAAAAGGCCAATGTGGCTAGGGAGTGAAAACAAAGAAAAAAAAAGAAGACAAGGTGAGGAATCATAACATCTCGCCAATGCCCAATCGGAAAGCGAGCTGTGCAAGAAGTGTTGGGAACCTCTGTAGAAGAAGAGCCAAGCATCCCCGAGTCCATGACATCCAGGAGATAAGCGATCCCATAGCTCCATACAAGGGAGCAATCCAAGAATGCTTCTCATGAAGCAAGCATAACTCATCAGTGCACGGCTATAAAGCATCAGAGTCACACATATCATCAGTGTGGCACATATAAGATAGCGGAGAGTAGTCAAACTCTCCAGAGTCAATCACTGAAAGAGGGCCAACATCTCGGACACTCGTTCAATGGGATCTCAAGACTACAGCCTCAGCGAAGCGGAAGACTGACATATCGCTGGCTGGGGGGGTTTGCTGTCTCACGTGTCACCAATGGGGCCCAAAGGGGGCACAAATGGGGGCCAAAGAAGGCCTACACCAAGCCTTGATAGGCTGGAAGCAAGATCTAGGTGAAGGAAGCTCCAAGAGGTGTGAGCTATGGTTGCCCACAACCTGTGAAAACCCTGTTGAGCTGAAAACAGAGTGAGAATGAAGATCTCATACCTCGTGTGGGAGGCCAGGATTAGCTCTTGAAGACCTGCTCTGATACCAGTTGAAGGGGATGCAATGGCAATGGAGAAGGAGAAGAGGAAGATGCGGGAGAGAAGAGCACACAGAATGTAGGTGCTGTCCAACTGAACTGACAGCCTTATTGCACTATCATATTATATATGAATAAAGAATGGGCAGTCACAGTATACATGGGTAGGCCCAGAGGCCTTTTACTCCAACAATCAAGGCCTTGTATTCTGTCATATTATTGGTAAGAGGGTCCTAAATAGACTCCCACCTTCATGAAAACCCTACGTCGGGGATCTTTAATGACCACACCAAGCCTTGCGTGTTTAGCAGGCCCTCTGGAAGCTCGGTCAAAATACAGAGTATAAACCTAAGCTTCATTGATAGGCCACAACATAATAATCATCTCACTTGTACATATGATAATCAAAATCAAGCCGAGAGAGATGATGTATAACAGACACAATCCCTCCTTCTTTACTGAATTCAATAGAAATGTTGGTCATAAGTTGTTGACAATGATGGTAGTAGACCTTAATTTCCCACGTAAAGGATCTATCTTGCCACTCAATAACTTGATACCCTTTGCTCCACCAGATTACTTGACCTTGGTGGTAACGTTGCTCAAGATATAGATGCTCCGAATAGGGAATGATGTGTCCCATCTAGCTGAATCCTGAAGGACCTGCATAGGCACCAAGCCCAATGTTATCCCTTACACATAGTAAGGCTTCAACTTATTAAAGTTAACTTTAGTCTTAAACTCTACCCCCTGCAAATTTGCTAGAAGGGTTGTCGAGCCATTCTTACCTAAACTTACAATCTTGTATGGTTCATCCCATTTGGGTTCTAATTTTCCTGGAAACAACTCCCGACGAGCATCATAATATAACACTAACTGACCTTTCGCAAATTTGTACTTCTTAGCCTGAAGATCATGAAGGGCTTTCATTCTCCTCTTTCCCACTTCTTGATGTAATAAATCCTGCAACCGAATCTCATCCAAATATGTCAGAGAAGTATACCATTCCTATAATGTTTCTTCCTCTCCCAACGAATGATTGAGGACAAAATGCACAGTGGGAAGCTCTATTTCTAATGGTAAAACACACTTTTTCCCATACACTAGCTTGAACGAGGTGTGGCTTGTGGCTCTCTTGAATATCATATTGCAAGCTCACACTGCCACATATAATTTCTTATCCTAGTCGCACTTGCTTTCTGATACTATCTTGGATAAGATTCCTACTAGTTGTTTATTTATACTCTCAACGTGACCATTCACTACGGGATAGTCTTGTTGTGCTTAATCTTTCAAACTTAAGTTAGGGCCATTATAACCTTGTTCAAGAAGTGTGTCCCTCAATTAGACACAATCTCCTTCGGTGGATCGAAATGGAAAACAATTTCCTCCATAATGAAACTGGCCGTCTCCTTAGCATTATCCTTCATCGTTGCTCAAGCTAATGTACCACTTTCGTGTAGTTGATGAAGGGTATATTGGTTCCACAAAATAAATACTCCATTTTTCAAAGGGTAACATAACCAAAATGGGATTTAGAGGTCACCTATGATTTTCTCTCACATCGTGTCTTTGACAAACATCACAACACTTAACATAACTAAAAGCATCTTGGAAAATCGACACCAATATCCAACACAAAGAGCTTTTTGGGCAGTAAGATGGTCGGCAAAATGTCCCCCACATGCTAAATCATGGCACTCCTCAAGAATAAATGGTACCTCATCGGGTACTACATAATGACGATAGATATCATCTACTCCTCTCCAATACAAGACACCCACTATAATAAAAAAGTGTAATGCTTGTTGCTTGATCTTTCTCTTTTTAGACTTTGATAAAGCAGCCCCAAATCCTCCTTTAGATAAATAATATGTTATAGTTACATTCCAGGAAGGGATGGAAGCTGTATCGATTTTAAATAGACCTTCAATATCACTTTCCTCAGTCAAAATTTCCTTTGGCTCCCCGAAATCCACAAGACATTCCTCAATACCCTGCAACTTTGGTGGCTTGCTCCTAATCTCATAATCAAACTCCTGCAAAGTGATTAACCACTTTGCTAAACGGTCATGTGACTGCAACTTGTTTAGCAACAATCTTAGTCCTTCCACCTTCATACTACCATCTCATAGAGAATATAATGCCTAAATTTCTTCGTTGCAAAGACCATTGCAAGGCACAATTTCTCCATGTACATATAATTAACTTTAGATATCCCCAATTTCCTACTAGCAAAGGCAATTAGATGATACCATTTCTTCTCCCAAATTTGAGCTACACCACACAGTTGGTACTATGTATTGTGGATGTGCTGAAAATATATAGAAAACTTCACCTCTTTTGGGTTCTTTTAGGATCGGCGCTTTCACTAATTGCTACTTCACATCCTCAAAGGATACTTGGCAAGCTTCATTTCACTCAAATAGACAGTTAAAAGATAGAAGATTCGTCAATGGCAATGCTCTTTCGGCCAGTGCATTGATAAATCTTCGATAATATCCCACTAATGATGACATAAAGTTGTGCACCTCTTTTGGAGTACACGGTAGGCTCAGAGACTATAACCTTTATCTTTTCAAGGTCTGTTCACAATATCAGCTCAACTAACCACATGGCCAAGTAACAACCCATAGGGTACTCTAAATACACACTTTCTAGGGTTAAGAGCAATGCAGAACTGCCTACAACGTTTAAAACATTTCCTTAGAATAATTAGTTGTTACTGCTCTCTTATGGTGGCTACCCTAAGATCATCAATAAAGACTTTTAACTCCTCTAGGGAGATGTCACCAAAGGTCTTATCAGTTGTTCGTTACTAATACCCACGCACATTACATAGACCAAAGGCCATCACATGATACACAAAGGTACCGAAGATAGTAATAAATATCATTTTCAATTTGTCTTCCTCTGCAAAAGCCATCTGGTTATATCTAGCAAAGCAATCCATAAACAAATAGACTTCCCTACCCGCTAACTGATCCAAAATCTAATCAATGAATGGCAATGGGTAGTAATCCTTAACCATCTGCTTATTAAGCTCTCTCAAATCTACGCAAAGCTGAATCTGAATGGTCTTCTTCTTCCTGATAACAACTGGTGAACATCATTCTGTGTGTTGAACCAAAAATATTAGGCTATCCTTTTGTAGCTTTGTCAATTCTTTGAATAGCCCATTGTCGTGCCACTATGCAGATACGGTGTGAAAAACTCTGAAATGCATCATCATTCGACTTTCTTATTGATCAAGAGAGTCAATGTGATCCGAGTCATTAATACTAGTGTGAGTGGCATGGATTATCTAAAAATCATAGATTTTGGATAATTTTAACATATTATTTATTGTAAAAAATATAAAAAATATAAAAAAGCTTCTAGATTAGGATGGCATGCAAAAAGCAAGTTACTTTTTCAGCTAGTTATGGGATTTTCATAAAAAAGACTGACAAAATCGTGCGCGTCGCGATCACTGTTGACAGGCTGAAAACTGCAATTTGAATTAGAAGAGGAAGAATCAGTGATCTGGGAGATCCATGAGTAGGTGCCCTACAATTTTACCTCCCTTTCAGAGCCAACGGAGCCATCAGATTTGGGTTTCGAGCAGCAAAGAAGGAGCTGTAATTTTGATGCACATTTTGTTCTACGAAGAAGCTCCAGAAGATCTAATGCCTGGAGATTGCTTTTGAGTAGTGCAAAAATTCCAGGTTCTTTTCATACATATTGATTCAGCTCATTGTACTTTGTTATTATTGTGTTTACCTCCTGTATATTCTTTATCTTCTCTTCCATCTCCTATCTCTACTTCCTTCTACCTCTGATCCCCGGTGGATTCGACCTTTCAACAAAAACCCCTTCGACATTGGTGAAGCCGACGTAAAAGGTCATCAGAAGAAGGAAAGACAAGATGGGAGAACCTTCAAACACAATCTCCAATGATGTTTTGCAACAGTTGGTGCAAAATATGAATATGCTTATGCAGGTACAACAACAACAACAGGTGATGCAAGCTTCTGCTCAAAGAAAAAGTGTTGTGATAAATGCTTTGCAAGCAGTTGAGCATGAGGTGAAGGTATTCAATAGCATGAATGTATCTGCATATGTACATACCTATCCTCAAAAGATGGAATTCTTTGGAGTGGCTCAAATCGCATGGAGCCGGTATTTTGTACATGTTATTGTACATGAACTGAAAGCACGGATACTGAATTATACATACATGATGTTGACTGGGTAGCCTTCAACAAGACACTAAGGGAAGAATTTTATATTGAAGATACCTGTTTGATTACGCACAAGACTTTTTAGGAGTGGGTTTTACAACCCAATAAGGGTCTTATGGCTACAGAATTGTTAAGAGAATTGATGAGAGAAAAGATGATGAAGAGTACTTAACTCAAGAAATTTAGATGCAATAAGAATTCTCAAGTAGACTTATGTTTCCTTTGAGGCACAAGTTGTCGAAAAGACTCATTAATCATAAGCTTGGACAAGAAAGTTTCACATATTTGATCAAGTTTGCAACATCAAGAATACCCTTCTTCTCTCACTTTGCTTTAGTAGCATCTCTTCCATGCAATATTACTACAAAGGAGCTTTGTACTTCTTAGTTGTGTCAACACAACAAAGTTCAAGATGCACCTAAAGTAGTAATGACCTCCATAAGGTGATTGAAGAGTCATATTCTTTATCGGTTGTTGAGGTAATAGCTTCTCAGACTTTAGTAGCAAAGCAAAGATAAAAAATTGTGACAAAGGAAATCCACTCTACATGTGTGTATGAAGAAAAGATGGTATAAGCTTTCAAAGATATTACTCTTGTTGCTCCTATTCACATCTTCTTGGAGGCAAGTATGCCACGGACATCCAAACAGCTACTTCCGGGCAAAAGGTTTAACATAGAAGCCATGATAAGGCATGTTAATGACAGAGAGAAATACAGAAGAAGAGCCGTTACATTATCTTCTTGGTAGTATGCTGGATTACTGATCAGCATTAGTTTTGGGAAGATAACGTTCTTCCATGGCATCAAATTCTTTTCTATAACACACTGAACTCAAGTCTGAAGACCATCCTCCAGAAGTGATATTGTTCATTGTGGGTCCACCTTTCTCATTTACTTGTAGTACCACTTGTGGCTGACATCCCTTCTATCTCAACTCTTCACAAAGTTCTCAAAAAGGTAGACTTCTTCATGATCTCATTCTTGCTATGGGACCCACCTTGCATCCTTTGTCTTCTTGTCCTTCTAGTTCTCCTCCTCAAGCATCATCATCACTTTCCACCTTGTCTTCTTCTTTGCTTCAGCCTTCCGGTCTTCATCACGTTCCTACCATCGTCACCTTTTGGTACATCTCCATCACCACCTTCTGGACTTTCTCTGTCGCAGCAACGTCGTCCTTCGTCGTCATAGCAACGTCTTGATCCTCTGTCGTCGTGTTCACCTGTCTGCCTTCGGCTTCGTCTTTAGAGCTCGACGTTCTTCCCCTTTGTCTCTCCTCCTGCTGCTTGATAGCCACCCCTTTTTAAACTCGATGGCTATGCTGGTATTGTCGACATCTCTTCCTGATTCGGACTACACGGCTCACAAAAGCTTGGTTATTCTCTCTCCAGAAAAGCTTGCAATTACATCAACCATGTGTCGGCTTGCTAGGATAAATAGATAGTGTCGGCTTGCTAGGATAAATTAGAGCCATGTGAACAAGATGTTTTTAAAATTGAGGGCCATGTCAGTTGACCTCTGTAGTTTGAGCAAAATGACGTTGATGCAAGACTAATCACTGCAAAATTTGGTTCTGTTGACCCAACAGCTCGAGCAACCGTACGTAGCAACATACCGCCCCCCATCATTGTATGGGCAACAATGCAATACTAGGGGCTCGGCTTTATAGTATCAACAGAATGGTACTACATGTACCTGTAAATCTTAATCAACTATGCATCGAGTGCCCCTGAAATTCATCCATTCAAGTACTTCGTGGTAGCCAAGGCCTTTTATACAAAATGCCAGAAACAAAGACGAAGTGAGAATCCACTTAGCTACACAGTTGCACCAGAAGAGTTGACAAGAACTTTGTTTGCTTATCCTCTGGCAAATCCTCCGTTCCAAGGAGTAAACCAATTGCCTCAAATGCATAACTTCCATCTTCAAAGCTTGTTTTTGTGAAGCCAGTCAAAATATATTGCAAGCTCTTTGAGCACCAAAGTTATTAGTCAATGTGTTCAGCCTCTCTAAAGCGTTGTTGCATGAGGAAAGTCCAAAACCAAGCTAGTCTTTTCCTTGGATCCTTGAGCCTTCAAAATGGTTACTTGTTTTTCCATGCAATGTGCCCTTTCAAGAATATGTTTTGAAAAAGAACTTTGTGCCCAATCACTCATGTAGTTTGCAAATCAATCGAGTGATGCTTACAAAAAATGATGAATGCATTGAAGAAATTGTGCCTAGCCTAACTAAAGGTGCTCGTGCATCATGCAAATGCAAACACAAAAGATACACACAATGGAAAATAAATTCCTAATGATGCTGACTAATGTGATCAATTTCTTGGCGAAAAACTCTGCCCTCAAATTTGCAGTGGTGGACGTGCAGTGTCACGACAACGCATTCCCATGTATCTCACTTGCATAAATGCATGCATCCATTGTAGATCTTTACATGATGAAATGTCTCCTTTATACGTACCCTACTAGGGTCCCTTCCCCACCCACCTATCCTATTTCACCCTGTTCCCAAGGCTTTTCCTTGCCCATTTGACCCTTTCCTTTCTTTTGCACCTCTTCCATGTGAATATTTCCTATGTTCACCGAAACTCACATTTAACCTTATCCTTTCCCTCTGACATTTTTTCTTTTTACATTCTATCATTCGGACGCATAGTTTGGCCATTATTAATTGTTGTGTGTTCACATATATTTTTGAATGTGATTTTTGTTATTTTTCCATGTGGATCTGCTTTATTCTCAATTCTGATCTAATTGGATAGCCTTCACCAGCTTGCCATATTGCACATTTTTTCTTTTTTCTCCATCTTGTTTCGAAAGATGGATTTGTACTATTAATTTTTGCATGAGTTTTCGTGATCATTTTTACAAATTTTCCTACATGAATGTGTCCTCTCATCACTAGAAGCGCTTTCTGATCTTATAGACCTATCAAATACTTTGCGGAGAGGATGTGTTCTTTGAGTATAGAGAGGCTCGGCTAGTGCTTAGAGCCAGCATCGGCCCCGTTTTATATTCCAACAGGTGGTGCATTTGCCGAGAGTTGCTAATAAGTGACAGTTTTCCAATCTTGATCAATAGGGACCAATTCATTAGTATATGCCAAAAATCTATGAGATAGACTCACAAGACCGTCAAGCTCAGCTTCAAAATGAAGAAAGAGCTGAACATGCTAGACAATAGGCTAAAATAAATAGAAGATATTCTCCACAAAGGAGTGGTCCAATATCCTTACAAGGGCGGGGTCTTAATAATCCTGGCTTGACGCATAGTCCATTAGGGGGAGGAAGCTCTAGTACTTCCCCCCTTCTAATTAGTCCATCCACTTCGAGTGGAGTGATAGTTCAAATGATTCAAATTCCTTTAGTGAATCTAGTTGTTACCATGGCAGTGCAACAACCCATTGCAATCCTAGCAGGGACGCCGGACTTGCCAGCCTTAGGGTTTCCTCTATCCATTTTTATTGGATTAGTAGATGAAGATGGGGAACTTCGTATCAATGAATTCTGAAAGTTAATGTTTAACTATCGAATTTAAGATGAGGGACACTTGATGTTGTTCTTCAGATGACTTTGAAAGGACGAGCTGCAGTGTGGTATCACAGTCTAGAGACTGAAACCATAACTACGATTGACTTATTCTTTGCGGCCTTTCAAAGAGAGTTTTCCCTTGAAAGGGAAGGTCAATATTGGCTACATGTCCTTAATGTTACATGTCAAGAACCTCACAAGAATGTCCGTGATGGGTATGCCAAGAAACTGAAGGAGGTATTCCGTAAGTTGCAAACCTATATTCCTATTCCAGCTTGCTGCTCAGTTGAAATATTTTTTGAATGGGCTAGACTTTAACATTCAAGTATAGTTGAGCAGTGTTGCTCTTATTGACGTTGATATGGCTTGCAGTTGAGTAGTGTCCCTTTGGGGGATATAAACACTGCCATTACACGAGCACAAGAAGTGGAATCCCGACTACAAGCAGCCTATGCCTCTCGAGGCAATCCGAATATGGGTCTAGCATTAGGAAATAATATGGGGACGGCCAATGGCAGTAGTAGCCCAGGGATAGCGATGGCTAATCCTAATGGGAGAGGGAACATGATGCAGAATGTGCCTTTATTACCAGCTCCCCCTAGCATGTCGATGCCTATGGGTAGTCAAATGGCTCCAAATGGTGGAGGCCAGGCAGTTAATCCTAATACCATGCCTGTGGTTCAACAACCAGTGCCTAATCAAATTGTTCGGCCGATGGAACGACAGGGTAATGATCAAGGCTACAAGTCAAGCGCTTCTAATGTTCTTGGCGAGGTTAAGGACATGATGAAGCATTATACCGACATGATTACGGAGCAGTATCGACAAATAGCCATTGATGTCAACTTTCTTAAAAAACAACAAAATTTGATAGGAAGTAGATACCCGGATGAGGGTGCACCTTCGAGGTTTAGCTGCAAATGGTGTGGTGGGCAACATTATCCACGAAATTGCCCAAATATCAAGTGCGACATCTGTGGAAAATCTGGCCATTTAGCAGCCACTTGCTAGAGTAAGATTAGTTCCCTCCAGTGAGGTAGTCGACAACTAGGGCATGTTAATCATCGTGCACAAGGAAATGATTCCCAGCGAGAAGACGGGCCTAAGCAAATACTCCAATGACCAAAGACTACAGTGAAGGAGCTGCCTAGTGGTAGTGGGGTTAGTTTGATTGAGGCTGTGCATGTTAATGACACTGAAACCTCTAATCTGCGAGTTGTCCTTACAAGAGGTCAAAAGGGTAGAGAGGCCGAGAAGGATAAGCCTGTCGACGGAAACCCTAAACAGGGCGACAAATGAATGCAAGTTCTGGATCCTGCCATAGAAGGGGGACCTCTGAAGCCCGTGGAGAGTAAAGCCAATGTTAAGAAGGATAAGGAACCACCAAGGAAGAAGGTGAAAGTTAAAAAAGAGGCAATAAAGCGGGTTCAACGACCTAAAGAGCGGATGGTTTGGCGTGAAAAGCGAACTCTGCCGAACTATTGTGAATTCGATTTGGCGAGCTCTCTTTGCGAAGTCAAGCCAGATGTGAACCTTTTACAGCTTATTAAGATTTTCCCAGGAGTACTCAAGGAATTTAGAAAGATCCTGCGTATCGGGTATATCGTAGAACCTTTGGGTATTACGCGAGTTGGTGATGACTGGTTCGAGCATGCTGAGAAGCATTGCCCAAGGGTTGCAGCCTATGTCGATGGGATATTAGTAGATTATGCCATTGTTGACACGGGATCATCTGTTAACATTATGAATTCTGAACTGATGGAAAGGTTGGGTCTTGCGATCCAGAAAGATACCTCCACAATTCTCAGAATGGTGGATGATAGTTTGAGACAGCCGGAAGGCTGCATTACTAAGGTTCATGTCACTATTGCAAATGTAGAATACCTATTGGACTTTAGGGTGATTCGTTTTGCAGGGCGTCCAAGTTACCAAGTATTACTTGGACGACCTTGGATCTTGCAAGCAGACTGCCAAGTGGATATACCTGCCGGTCGACTGATATTCGACAAAGGTGCTCAGCGCGTGGTGATTGATGCCTATCCTGAGTCCCCGCAAAGTGAGAGAGCCCCTCTATCTTCCACAGAATTGGAGACATTAGAAGATGTATCCGCCAGTGAGACATCATCGAGTGATGAGTCCAAAGAGGGATCCACCACAGAGGACATCTATCAGATCACTCTGAACGAGCTGATAGAGGCCCAAGATCGTATAAGAGATGCAGATGTTATCGAGCTAGACCTTGGTACGCCTGATGAGTCGCGACCAATCAAATTAGGTTCTATGCTCAGTTCAGCAGAAAGGGAGGACTATGTGTCCCTAATTCAAGAATTCCGCGATATCTTTGCCTAGAGTTATGATGAGCTGAGAGGCATTCCTCCTAGCCTGGCTGTTCATACTATTCCTGTCAAAGAGGGCAATCGTCCTGTGTGTCAAAAGGTAAGGCGTGTGCCTTTTGAACTGAGGGACGGGCTGTTTGAAGAGTTATAGAAGCTTCGAAAAGTTGGTGTAATCTTCCTTGTTCAACACACGAAATGGTGTTCGCCAATTGTGATCAGAAAGAAGAAAAATAATCAAATCCGATTATGTGTGGATTTTAGGGAGTTGAATAAGCAGACGGTTAAGGATTACTACCCGTTGCCATTCATTGACCAGATTTTGGATCAATTAGCGGGTAGGGAGATATATTCGTTTATGGATTGCTTTGCAGGATATAACCAGATGGCAATTGCAGAAGAGGACAAGTTGAAAACAACTTTTATTACTGTCTTTGGTACTTTTGCGTACCATGTGATGGCCTTTGGTTTATGCAATGTGCCTGGTTCGTGGCAACGAACAGCAGATAAGACATTTGGTGACATATCCCCCGAAGAGTTGAAGGTGTTTATTGATGACCTGGGGGCAGCCACTATGAGAGAAAGGCAGTTGATCATTTTAAGAAAATGCTTTGAGCGCTGCAGACAATTTTGTATCGCTCTAAACCCACGAAAGTGTGTTTTTGGTGTACCTTATGGACTATTGTTGGGCCATGTGGTCAGTTCGGTAGGAATCGCGACACGTCCCGAGAAGGTCAAAGTCAAAGTTGCCATGGGTCCACCACGTACTCCGAAAGAAGTTCATAGCTTTCTGTCTTCGGTTGGTTATTACCGTAGATTCATAAACGCCTTGGCAGAAAGAACGTTGTCGTTTACAAATCTATTGTCCTTTAGCTGTTTGTTTGAATGGAGCGACCCTTGTAAGGTAGCTTTCGAGGACGTGAAACAGGAGCTAGTAAAAGCTCCCGTTTTAAAAGCACCTAAAAGAGGTGAGGTATTCTATATATTTTCAGCAACCACCATGCATAGTATCAGCTGTTGTTTAGCCCAAATTTGGGAGGAAAAGTGGTATCATCCGATAGCCTTTGCTAGTCGAAAATTGGGCATTTCAGAGATCAATTATACCTACATGGAGAAGTTGTGTCTTGCGATGGTCTTTGGGACCAAGAAATTTAGGCGCTATATCCTCTATGAGAAAGTTGTGCCTTATACGAAGGCGGAGGGGCTTCGATTATTGATGAATAAGCTGCAGTTGCCTGATTGTCTAGCGAAGTGGTTAATCACTTTGCACGAGTTTGATTATGAAATCAGGAGTAAGCCACCAAGGTTGCAAGGCATCGTGGAATGTCTTGTGGACTTTGGGGAGCCGAAAGAATCTGTGGCTGAAGGTAGTGACATGGAGTTGTTATTTAAAATAGATACGGCGTCTATTCCCTCCTGGTATGATGCAATAACGCATTATTTATCGACAAGAGAGGCTAGATCTGAACTATCTAAAGCTGAAAGAAGAAAAATTAAGTAGCAGGCATTAAAGTTTGCTTTGATCGCAAGTACATTATATCGGCAAGGGGTTGATGACATCTATCGCCGATATGCGATGCCTGACGAGGTGCCATTCATTTTGGAAGAGTGCCATGATTCTGCTTGCGGAGGCCATTTTGCTGGATGGCTTACAGCACAAAAGGCTTTAAGAGTAGGTTACTGGTGGCCTGCCATCTTCCAGGATGCGTTCGCATATGTTAAGAGATGCGATATTTGTCAATGACATGATAGTTGAGAGAATAGGAAAAGACCACTGATCCCTATTATGGCAATACTTCCATTTGAGAAGTGGGGAATAGACTTTGTGGGTCCTATTACTCCGTTATCGACTGCGCAAAAGAGGTATATTATTGTAGCAACTGACTACTTCACAAAGTGGTCAGAAGCACGTGCAACAAGGAAAGATGATGCTAAAGAAACTGCTAGTTTCCTTTTAGAACAGATAATATGCCATTTTGGTCCACCGAAAGAATTAGTGTCGGACCGTGGAACCCATTTCCTAAACAAGGTTATCAAAAGCTTGACTGAGGATTGGCAAATCAAGCACAATAAAACGACTTCTTATAATCCGCAGGCAAATGGGCAGGTCGAAAGTACCAACAAACAGCTTGTGGGTATCCTATCGAAAGTCGTATCTGAAAAGAAACGCGACTGGGATAAGAAGCTATATGTGGCAGTATGGGCTTATAATACCACATTCAAGCGAGCCATTGGCCACACGACGTTCAAACTAGTTTATGGTGAGGAGTGCGTTTTACCCTTAGAAATTGAGTTACCGACCATTAGATTCGCAATAAACCATTCTTTCGGTAATGAGGACGCCCTATTAGAGTGATTTACGACTTTAGCACACCTAGATGAAATTAAGTTGCAAAGCCTATTACACCAAGAGGTGGCTAAACGTCGCATGAAACAGCTGCATGACCTAAAAGCGAAGAAGTATACCTTTAAGAAAGGACAATTGGTTTTGTATTATGATGTGCGTAGGGAGTTGTTTCCAGGGAAGCTGGAACCTAAATGGGACGGCCCCTACAAGATTGTCAGGTTAGGGAAGAATAGGTCTATGGCCCTATTAGCTGATCTATAGGGAGTAGAGTTTAAAAATAAGGTTAATCTTAATAAGATTAAAGCTTATTACTTCTAAGTATGCTAATACAAAGAAAATGCATTGCAGGTCCATGCTAGGAATGATCTGAGACCTGCGGAAAAGAGCTTAAAAGATGGTGGATAGGTCGGTTAATCCCTTATTTGGAGCACCCATATCTGCAGCAAAGATACCATCAGGGGAAACTCATCTGGTGGAGCAAAGGGTATAAAGTGATTGAGCAGGAAGATGGAACCTTTGTGTGGGAGATTAAAGTCTTCTGCCATCACTGCTTATGACTATTGACGAGTATCCCTGTTGAGTTCAATGAAGAAGGTGGGATGGAGTCGTCAGTTCATCCTCTCAACGTGCTAAACTTTGATTACCATAATTACGAATAGAGGAGTTCGCAATGGACGGCTGTGTAAACCCAGTATGGACATATACATTATACTTTAACAAAGCATCCAGGGGCCCTAATAGAAAAGGAAGTGTTGGAGTAGTAATCCGCAACCCCCGACGCAGAGTTGCGATGAAGTTAGCTGCTTATCTCGGGGTAGGATTCACTAACAACATGGCAGAGTATAAAGCCTTGATTATGGGACTGTATATTGCCAAACAAGGTGGTATTCGTCGGTTGTTAGTAAAAGGGGATTCCCAGTTGATCCTGAATCAGCTAGATGGGACATACACAGTGAGGAATCCCATTCTTTGTATGTATCATCGGACTGCTATGATCCTAGTTGAGGAGTTTGAGAGAGTGTCTTTTCAGCTGATTCCATGCTACTGGAATCAGTTTGCAGATTCATTGGCAAATCTTGCTTATGAGGAAGACCTCTTCTTTAATTGTGGTCCTAGTTTGGATATTGTGATCAATGATGAAACAGGACCCGGTCGCTTGTGGGGTATGTTATCAGAATATTCAATATATGGCAGACGATGGTTGATATGGGTGATGCAAAGAGTAGCCGAGACCAATTTACCGTTATTATCTGGGACCCATAGGTTGATTAGACAACATATTATGCGTACGCCTCTTGCTATCTATGCAGGAGGGATGGGTCATAACCTTATGCATTTAGTTTAGGGCTACGAGCCTGTTTTTCCTCCTTGAAAGGAGCTTATTATTATATATCTGGATTCTTCCAGGGAAGGATGTGTAGGTGCTATTCTATTTGATCTCGTTAGGCCAAGAGGGTCAGTGTTGCGAGGTTTTGAATGCTTTATTTCGTTAGGCCAAGAGGGCCGATTAAGTTTTGTAGTGAAGTACTTTATTTCATTAGGCCAGGAGGGCCAGTTGTCTGTCCTTTATGAGTATTGTGGTTTTCATGTTATATGTGTTTGTGTACTTGTTAACGGGGGTTTTTCGTTTCTTGTTGGGGACCGACGTCCAAGGCATGAAGTCTCAGGTTTAGGTTCAGTATGTCTGAGGGAGGTCTGAGTAGTCGTTGCCTCATGTAATAACATTGTCAAGCATTGAAAAACCTGTTTTAGACGGAAGTCCTAGTGACCCTGTTCTGCTAGCCTGCTAGGCAGCCGTTCTAGGAGTTCTTGTTAGTTGTGAGGCCGTTAGAGAAGCCTGCAGAAGAACAAGGATAATGATAAGAAAAAGGAAAAACCCTGAATACCCCAAAAGACAAAAATATATATATACAAAGGTGTGTAAAAAGGGGTTCTAACCCCTATCAAAGAAGAAGAAAGAAAGGAAAATTTATGAGCAGTTGATCATTGCCTAGCGAAGGCCTGGTAGGTTCCTGGGGACGAGTCAGACCCGAGGCCGATGCCTTGTCTTCCTAGGGGTGGCTTCTTGCTGAAAAAGAAGAAATTAAGGAAGGTTGGAGCGAAAATAAAAGTGAGCGTCAAAAAAGGATTAAATGTCGCCTTGCGAGGGCTTGGTAGGTCCTTGGGTACCGAGACAGGACCTGAGGCCGATGCCCTGTTCTCCTTGGGTCACTACTCTCAGCTCCCTCCTTTTTACATGCCCGAGTATGTCAATAACATAAAACCCTAACAGAAGAAATGTGTTACAAGAAAATACTTCTTGATCAGGCTATAGGAGTCCTCACCTAGTAGGAGCTCCTAGTCGTATTGTCCTTAGTTAGGAAGGTAGTTCAGACCACCACTTAGGGCAACCTCTTTGATAGTTCTTTTTAGTTTGGCCATGTTAGAGCAGTTGGTTAGTGATTAGCTTCGGACTTTTTATCAGATTATGCTAGGCCCACTCCTTGTGGATGTCATGCCTTGGTTCTGTCAGGGGGTAGGGAGAGCGTTGTGCTATGTTTAGTATGTATCTATTTTGTATCAGCTTGATGCTTCCTTTGGTTGTTTTGTGCACATCTATTGTGGGGTTCGACGGGCTGAGTCGCCCTATCCCGTGGTCGCCAATGAGAGCAGAATTTTGGTGCCGAGAAGTGCTTAAAAATAGCTAAAAATTATGAATATCAAGAGAAAAATATTCAACGTTGAAGGCGGCAGCTCGATCTAGGACGATTTTAAGCGCCAAAGTGCTTTAAAGGCACCCGAGCGACACTTGTTGATTTTTCATAATTTTTCAGACTGTCCTGCGGGTTGACAAGAGTTATCGGCCAATGCGGGATGCCGAGCCGGACGAGTAGGATTTTTCAGAGCTCAATTCGGAGTCCGGACAGGGAAATGGCCAAGAAACCGGTTAAGATTTGAAGAGGTGGACCAAACTTTGGCCAAATTGAGTGGTGACCTTTGGGGGCTCAAATTTTATACCACTTGACATTTTGAAGTTGAAAAAACGTGAGAAAACGTGGAGGAGGAGTGGAGGAAGATGGCGCCCGAAATTTGCGCTTCTTGGATGAGGAGGCATTATGCAGCCTACAAACAACCATGGCAATTGATCATGGGGCTTCAATCCCCCCTGGATGCTGACTCTATCGCCGTGCTTCGCTCCTCCAATGGCGGTCTCTATGAAGAATTCTGATTTCAATCTTTCTCTTTCCTCCCTCTCTCTCCCCTAAAGGCAGATTCATGTGGTGAAGAAGAAGAAGAAGAATGGATAACGGATGCTTGTCCAATGAAGACCGGATGGCTCCGTGGTTCAAGAGGAAGGAAGATTGCTGATTGTGGACTATCATGAGCTTTAATGGTGGCTGGAAATCAGTCCCGAGATATGGCAAATAAAAACCCGCAACCCGCAAAGAACGGTAATCTCATTTTTACAAAGGAATTTGATGTTTTATGCAATTTGCTTCATGAATATTTGTTTCCATGGGATGATTATGCATTATAATGTTGTTTGCAATGTTTTCCAACTGTTTGAAATCAGAAAATCAGAAAATCATAAGTGTTGTGATTGAAATTAATAGTGTAAAACCCATAAAACACGCGAAATATGGAAAAATTGGGTGTTTTTGAGATAAAAATGGAAAATATAATAAGACACACCAACTAAATTTGTGTTTTTGCTGCAAATGAACCTAAGGGCCACATCCCACAACTCATTTTGAATTTTCAGTCATTTAATATTGCAAAAAATACAAGAAAAATAGGGGAAATGGAGAAAAATAGGGAAAAAATGGATTTTGAGTGCCGAAAATTAAGGAAAAATAAGATTCATATTTGTGGATGTATGGGGGGTCTGAAGTATGAGGTTTAGCCTCAGTTGAGCCTTACCTTTATGTTTTAGTGAGTTTTTATTGCTTTTCATACAATAAAAATGTGGAAAATGAACCCTAAACCGATCAATAATGCACAACCTAAACGGGTGAGGGGGTAGAGTGTATAAAAGGTGTTTAAATGCTGAATGAAATGATGAAAATCTTGCTGGTTTTTATGCATACCATTTAGGTTGTGGTTGGTCGATAATTGAAAAATAAGGACCTAGTAGCACGAGGGTTTCTCGGTGCTAGGTTCATGCAACGCCGCATACGAGCAATAGTCAAAATCATTGAAAGAAATGTTTTCCACATGTGCACCAATGCTGATTTTTCTTTGTTTGAGCACGTGGGCATTCACAATTTGCATGAATCATAAAGAAATTTAAAAGGTATCAGACAATGCCTCCTGGATGCATTGCAATTGCTTTCTAGCGAAATATGACCAACGTTGAGTGAGTAAGGTTGTCCCAAGCAGTAGGCTAGGCATTGGGTCTAAGGGAAAGTAAAGTGAGGAAGCATGGTATATCTCCTGGAAATACGCGAATCATAAAAGAGAGAAGTTTGTGTTCGTATGTGCTGTATATATTTAGCGACGCATCGAGGGGCCAATCCCCTAGATATAGGAGAGTCGCAGTGAGGTAGCGGCAATCAGCGGTGGGAGGACCTCCTATGTTTGCTTCGTGCTATTTGGAAATGTGTTGGGACTCCCTCTGAGGAGTGTTAATTGGGTTAGAGTTGGACTACGAGACGTGATACAAATGCAAGATGTTTAGGAAGATGATGTATGTGTCATCCATGCTCCTGGCCGCGAGGCCGTGGGGTTGTTGAGCGCATGATAGAGGTCCAGCTAGTGCTATAGCCAGTGCCGGCCCGTTTTAGGTCCCATCAATATACTATAATTGGCGCTTGGCCTCAACATTAGATCCAAATAAAAACTTGAGCATCGTACATGATAAAATGGACCAGCAAAATATAGCTTTCCCTAGGTTAAGGCTTCAATCAAAAGAGATTGAAATATCTACTCAACTACCAGTTTCTTTAACAAGCATGATTACACGTGGACATGGAAAAGGTAGATATGGACATTTCTCACTCGATCTATGGTCTCATGATCCTAACTTCACAATTGCCTCATTGTCATTGTGCTTTAGGAACTTGGAGCAACTACATAGGCATGCAAATGGTGATCTACAAGTAGATGGAATTTTGAGATCAACCTCTGTGCTACTAAATGCCCTCAACTCAAATAAAACACTAGACCACCATCAAGGTGTTACACAAAATAAATCATGCATGGAAGATAATACACCACAGGATGGCCATCAACATTTCAAATGATTGTCAAAGAACTTACTACTTCAACTTGATAATTGTGGATCAGAAAAAAAAAATCGCTATCTCTTTGCATATATATCATTACTTGTTGCACGAGGTACGTTCAAGATGATCCAGCTTGGGTTTCTCATGGTGGGTCATAGCCATGAAGACATTGATGCAATGTTTAGAAAATTTTCAGAGAAGCTAAGGACGAGCATGACCTTCACTTTTCCTCATCTTATGCAACATTTTCAATCATGCTAGATGACAAGTCCTACACCTTTCTTAATGACACATGTGCCTCACTTTAAGAGATATATTGAGGGATACTTGTGTGATTCCAAAGATACACTTGTTGGTCACTCAAAACCTCTTCAATTTTGGTTTTATATGCAAGGAGATACACCTATTATGCAATACAAGATGCATCCAAAGTCCCCATACTGGTTATTACCAAGAGAATGTGGTATTGAATTATGAAAGAATGACCTTGTAGGAAAGCCTACTCTTCCAAAAGGTGTTCCAATGTTGCTGCCCATGTTTGAGTACATTAAGGATCATTAAGAAGTAGTAAATGGAGTTAAAGATTATTTGAAGTATTGGGAAAGATGATCAAATGTACAAGAACCTGAAGCAAAGTTTACAAAGTTTATAACACCAGTGATTGATTATTGGAAACATATGATCTACACTCTTGAAACTCCAAATGTTCAAGAAGATTTATTTTTCATAGATTTTTGGCCAAGAATACAAAGTGATGTAACCAATATAGATGTAGATAATGCACATGACTTTATTAGATTGGAAGAGTTGAATGATCACTATTGTGGTCCTTTGAGCAAATGAACCAAACATGCATTTGAACCAATGCTTGATGTTAAGAAAGATGACTTTGTGCTTATTAGACGTTCAGACCCAATATATCCAATATGGCTTGGTGTTGCACCAAGTGAGGTTGATACAAACAGAAATTCCAAAAACTTCAACAAGGTACATATACAATATTGGGCACTAGTTTGTAGTTGTCAAAATTCTATAGATGTAGAGGTGTATTTTTATTGTTGGGATAAATATTGGATGTGCAACAAAAAAGATCCTGAACAATGGGAAACAATAGATAGCATTGTCTTCTCTTCGATGAAGAAAGGTTCAAAATCTCCCAAAAATTGTAAAATTCCCCCAAAGGTTGTATTGAAGGCCAAAGAAAGTCTACAATAATCCATCAACTGAAGATTTTCCTTGAATATTTTTAAGGATATTAAAACTAAGATGTTTATTAACACCACCTTTTTGAGTTTTTTTCAATCACTTGGAAACAACCGTAAGCAGTAATATGTTCCATTGCACCAAGTTCCAAATTAATAAAATTCCCAAAATTCACGAAATCCATTTTGATTTGGTTTTTCCATATTGATGGGAAATTCCCAAAATCCCGAATATGGAGTTATAGGTAGTCTTTCAAGTTTTCTCCTCTTGGAGTACTTGTAGTAAGGTTTTGGAAAGCCTTTGTAATCACTGCATAGACTAATTGAGTTGATCCCGAGGGTCCTCTATTCAGATTCAGATTCAGAGCTCCTGTTGAGACTAGGGATTATTGGTTCCATCTAGTAGGGTTCCATTGTTGTTGAGTTTCCATTGGAAAAACTATTTGAGGCCACTATTGTTGTGGTTGAACCGTCATTTGAGGTATTGTTGTCTACGGCACCACTGTGGATTTGGTGCACTGTACTGCAGCAGTGTTTGCATTTGACGGTAGGGGTAGGGAACTATCCCTGGAATTGCATTTGGTAAGTATACCATTCCTGGCATGGGAGGAGGTAACACTCCTCTTTCTGAGGTCATCTATAGCCTTGCTTCAACTTCATCATACAATATTGCACCTTTCACTGTGACTTGCATGTTGACTAGTCTTCTTAATTCCACAAACTTACCAACTTTTGGTCATCGTAGGCCTCTAATAAAAACCCCCTTTGAATGCCTTTATCCAAGTGATAGTTGGTCCATCTCTTCGCTATGGATTCCATTCTAGATACATATGCTTCCACCCATTCACTAAAGGACCGACTTAAGTTCATGAGCTCCTCTCGCATCCGCTCTTCAAAACCCTCACACCTGAATTTAGTGAAGGAAGGACAACTTCAAGTTATCCCATGTGCCAAAAGCTCCTACTGCTTGTCTCTAATACCACTAAAGCACTACGCCTTTGAAAGTGTGGGCCGGGAATGTCTCCAACCAATGCTTGCAGGTTCTGGCATTGTTGGCTACACACACTACCATGAAGATCAAGGTCTTCATTGTACTTTCCCTTAAAGATGGGCAATGAGACTACATTTGCTAGCCTATCATACATATTTCTAGGGTGGATCTGACAAGGGGACCTTGAGTCTCCATGGGGACTTTTGTAAAGAGTGCCAATAGGATATCAAAGGCAGCTTCTACTCTGCTAGCAAATTCTCAACTTTGATTTTTGCCTTATCTCTTCTTACCTACCTCTAGACTCATTCTAGTGCTTGCCTCTTGATCGCGTCATTCATTAGGGTGCTAGCTCCACCCAATTTGTCTATACTCCACAGAACAGAATCATAAGGGCTTCAGTATTTAGAGGACCATCTTGCAACATTTCATCTACTTTCTTCTTTTCAACATCTCTGAATTAAACTTTCATTTCACTATAGAGGGAAAGATATTCAATTTTGAAGGTATCGAAACTCATTCTTCTAAGCATCCATGTGGTGCCATAATCATAGTAATGCCAACATCTGATGCTTTCAATGGTGTATGTTGGGAAGAAAACTGTTTACTAGCTTCTAGTGGGTTTCTAATTGAAAAATAGAAGGTTCTTAGGGTACCAAGCATCCCATGTATCTTGCTGTTGAGCATCCACAAACAAACTCCAACTCTTTTTCTTCTTGTTTTTGTGAACTTCAATTGACCATGACTCCTGAAGCTTCTTCACAATCTCCCATTTGATTATATCTCAAAAATTTTCAGTGAAAGCTAGGTCTCCCATGGATGGTCATTCTCTCTGTTTCTGCTCTTCATTTTGCTCCCAAACAATTTGCCACCAAGATGCATGTCTCGTTTGCTTCAGCAGGGAGAGAAAATTGTCCACCACATAGAGCTTGTATTATGATGGTAATATATTTCCGCCATTGCAGGATAAATTTCTTGTAAAAAGTGGCTTTGGAAATGAGAATTTTCAATTCTTTAGTGGTAGAAGGAACTTTACAAGTATCCATTGAGTTCTTCTCCACTCAAAAATGTCATTTTCTTCATTTTTAGCCCCTTTTCTGATGCCAGTTGTGATGGCAGTGTTCCCAGGCACTCTGCACCAAAAACATGGAGCCCTAGGAGACATAGTAAGAAAATGATAAATATACTACAAGAAAATATATCTTGTATCATCAACAAGCATGTTTTTCATATTTTATGTGACCACAACAAGGAAAGAACATCAATCTTCCCAAATCTTCATGTAGCATTATACAACAATTCTCCCACAGATTTATCACAATAAAACTTCAACACATTCTTCATATTATTTATCAAAAGAAACAAAAAAATAAAGAAATGCTCCACTTTGAATGGAGATCATCACATAGTATTCATATTCAATAGTTTCATAGTCTTGATTGTCTCCCTCACAATCTCTTACTCATAGATAGTGTAATATTTCCACTTAATAAAAGTTAGTTGGTTAGTTCGAAAGTTAGTTAGTCAATTAATAAGTTAGTAAGATTACTAACTAAAGACTAACTAAGGTAAAAACTGACTAGCATTAATAGCTAATAATTTTCATTCAATTAAAAATATATTTAAAAAAATTGAAGTCGTAAATCTGATATTTTTCTCAGATTGATAAGGACCATAGCCACCTTTCATGAAAAGTACAATGTGAACGAAACTTATGAGCCATATTAATCACTAGTATTCATGTGTATAGTTTGAATGGTCCAAAAATATTAGATTCTTGGGGGAAAATAAAACTATTATATTTTAGATATTATCCTAAAAAGATAGAACTAAAAGTAATTTAAAAGAAAAGACAAGTGATATTTTATTTAGTTTTGGATATTTTATAAAAAGAGAAATAAAGAAAAGTGACTGGAAAAATCGCGCGTGCTGCGATCGCAGTCTACAAGCAGTAGACAGCACTTCGAACAGAGAAAAGAAGAAGGAGTGAACTAAGAGCTTTCTAACCAAGTGTCTTTTGGAGCCAATGCAACCATCATATTTATTATCTAAGCATCAGATCAATGAGTCTTCTAAGAGCCCCTCCACTCTTGTTCTCAGACTTATCCCTTCCTCTCTAATTCATTATAAATATTAGGCATGGGGAGGCACAAGGGAGCATAAGGAGACCCCGAAAGGCTGCAAGAGAGAGGGAGAGAGAGAGTATGCCCCTCCAACAAATTGTGAGAGAGATCTTGAGAGAGAGAGAGAGAGAGAGAGAGAGAGAGAAGAGTTACCCCGAGAGGCTACACAATTTCCCTCTATCTTGATCCTCGATTTAACCGTCTTCTCTTATGCTCTCCCATCTCGAATCTATTCCACCTTCTTAATCTCTTGAGTCTACTTGCGGGACGATGGCCTCCAAGCGAAGAATGTTGTGTGCAGATGACAATCCTACAACCAGCAAAACAGAGCTTCGGGTGAATGCATCACTATCAATCCAATTGCGGTACCGATCGTAAGTAATGTATTTCCAAATTGATAGATGCTTGTTTTAATGCTCAAAAGAGATACATTAGGCTCCGTACCTTGTGGTGCTAGAATATGTCATTGAAAAGGATAAATCACATCTCAAATATTCAAAGATGAAGTTTGTGAAGTGCTTGTATCAAAGGGAGTTAAATTGCACCTAGTTGCTATGTGATGAATCCATGCAAAGCATAAGCAACATATGGGACACTAAAGTATTGAGAATCGATGAGCCTTTGGTTAATCTTTACCGAGGATAATATTGTTTAAAGTTTGCAAATGCATATACACGGTACATACATGGGAGAGATTATGTAAACTTTACATCGATGACATGCGACTCCTTGCCTTAGGAGAAAGGAAGATAAAGCCAAGGAAAAAATGTTGCAAAGTAGGAAAATGCTAAAAGATAATTGTCACTTAGAGAAGTGGCATAAATGCTCTTACTAGATTGATTAATTTGCATTGGAATGATAGGACTTACATCATGTATAGTATTGGAACCTTTAGCATATGCCTTAGGCTAAAGAAGGGAATATTAAGTAAATTCTACTCTTTGGCCCCAAGGGGGAGAGTGAATATGCGATGGAATTATTGTTGCGTCTATTATTGTATTGTTTGGAAAAAATACAATTAGTTT